>NW_007247722.1:681132-690920 GCF_000164805.1 Carlito syrichta | reverse complement strand
CGAGCCCAGCAGGTGAGGCTGCGGTGGCCGAGAGCGGCCACTGCACTCCAGCCTGGGCGACAGAGTGAGACTCCAACTCAAAAAAAAAAAAAAAAGAAAAGAAATAGTTAAGTAAACCATGAAATATCTATGACATTAAAAATAAATATGTGGGCTTTTCCAATACATGTTCATGGTTGTTAATTTTCCCTACAAAATTAAAAACTCATTTTTTCTTTCCCAGCAACTATCATAGTGCTTGGTGCATATTAGGTACTTACTAAATATCTAATAAATTAGTCTGGAAAAACTTTTTGTTACACTTCCTGCATATTTGAAGTACATAATTAAAAATTAAAAACAAAGCAATGTGCTTACTCTTCTTGCTATTATAAAATTTTGTTTATTAATAATAATTCAAAGAAGAAATATTTTTTTTAAAAATAGTTAACATGATGAAAAAATAAGTGTAACACATACTTTTTGTCATCCCAGAATATTAGGAACTACTATTTGGTTCGGGTTCCACTTTTTCAATCAAGTGTCACCACCCACAATTCTCAACTCAGGGTCTATTTCTGTCTTTCTACTATCTTGCAGAAGAGGAGATAAAGTGTTATGGTCATCGCATAGATGAGACAAAAAGCCTGAAAGGTGAGAAGGGAAGAGAGGACATGGTACCTTCTCCTACTTGATAAATATCGCTTGTTGGATGAAGAGAAAGGGAAGAAGAAGGACAGAATCTTGCCAAACTTGGATCGCAGCAATTTCCCTTATTTCTGTCCTGCTTGCAGTTGTTCTAACCACACCTTGGGCTCTGCCACATCCAAGGGGGTTTGCTTCAGATCTTGGGAACTTTGTCCTAAAACTTTATATTATGCTGATTCTGACTTCTCACCCCTTAATGTATTTATATTCTACCTAAAATGTTTAATTTTGCAAGTACTCTCCCATATTGCAACAAATTAATTTTAACTCTCACTTATCTTTTAAAGTCACTATAGCTTCACTTTAAAACAACTTTACTCAGTGACTTATCACAAAAACAAAGAACTGAGTACCACATGTTCTCACTCATAAGTGGACCCTGGACATTTACCATTATACTGTAAGAAAGGGATTGGCAGTAGTGAGACACTGCTGGGGGAGGGGGTGGGGGACACCTAACACCAATAAGGGTACCTGATCTCAAACCGGGTGAAGCGGAGATGAAAGGGAGGCCCAAACTTTACCCATACTATGACCACTTGTATACCTAAATCTGAATTGTACCTCATATCTCTAAAATAAAAAAAAGAACTTTTATTGAGAAATAAAACATACATTCAAAGAACGTGGAAAATCACCGTGTGTGTGTATGGATACACCTATGTGTGAGAGGATAGATAGAGATTATACTGATATAGATATAGGACTAACTAACAAAAATAGGCTTGTTCTTTTTAAAATAAACTTATTAAAGAAGTTTTTGAAAATTGAGTAGCCAAGACAAAGCTAGCCCACGTATACGCAAATACACCCAGCCGCTTCTACTGTCAAACTGTTTTCTGCCATTCTGTAGGTTGTCTATTTACTCTGTGGATCATTTCTTTGGCTGTGTGGTAGCTCTTTAGTTTAATTAGGTCCCACTTGTCAAAATCCTGCACCAGACCTGTATTTGTTATAATTGATGAACCTTCACTGACGCATCGTTGTCACTCAGAGTTCATGTTAAGGTTCACTTTGGGCGGTGTACTTTCCATTATAGTATCATGCAGGGTAGTTTCGCCGCCATAAAAATCCTCTGCACTCTCCCTATTCATCTCTCCCTCCCCTGTAGCCTCTGGTAACCCCTGGCAACATCTGATTCTTTCGTCGTCTTCATAGTTTTGCCTTTCCCGAGAATGTCACATAGTTGAAACCCTACAATAGACATCCTTTTCAAATGGACTCCTTTCACTTAGTCATAATGCATTTAAGCTTTCTCCAAGTCTTTTCAATGGCTCGATAGCTCATTTCTTTTCAGCACTGAATAATATTCCATTGTCTGGATGTACCAGAGTTTATACCTCCATTCAGTTGCTGAAAGACATCTTGGTTACTTTTGTCAATTATAAATAAAGCTGTTGTAAACCTCTGTGTGCAGGTTTTTGTGTGGACAAAACTTTTCAACTCATTTGGGTCAATATCAAGGAGTGTGATTATTGGATCATATGGTGAGAGTAGGGTTAGTTTTGTTTTTGTTTTTTTTTTTTGAGTTGGAGTCTCACTCTGTTGCCCAGAATGGAGTGGAGTGGTCGCTCCCGGCCACCGCAGCCTCGACCTGCTGGGCTCCGGCCATCCTTCTGCCTCAGCCTTCCAAGTAGCCGGAATTACAGGCACTTGCTACCACGCCCGGCTGATTTTTTTTTTAATTTATTGTAGAGATGAGGTCTTGCTGCCCAGGCAGTTCTCGAACCTGCGGAGTAGGTTTAGTTTTATAAGAAACTGCCAAACTGTCTTCCAAAGTGGCTGTAACCTTTTGCACTCCCATCAGCAGTGAATGAGAACTCTTGTTCTACATCCTCACCTGCATTTGGTGTTACTGTTTTGGATTTTGACTTTCCAGTAATTATGCAGTGGTATCTCATTGTTGTTTTAATTACCAATTTTCTAATGATTCATAATGTTGAGCATCTTTTCATATATTTATTTGCCATCTATATATCTTCTTTGTTGAGGTGTCTGTTCAGTTCTTGGCTCATTTTTTTTTTTTTTTTTTTTGAGTTGGAGTCTCACTTTGTTGCCCAGGCTGGAGTGCAGTGGCACAGTCATGGCCACCCCAGCATCAACTGCTGGGCTCCCGCGATCCTTCCACTTTAGCCTTCAAGGCACGTGCTACCATGCCTGGCTAATTTTTTGATTTATTGTAGAGATGAGGTCTTACCAAGTTGCCCAGGCAGGTCTCGAACCCCTGGTTCCAGGCAGTCCTCTCATTTCGGCCTCCCAAAGTGCTGGAATTACAGGCTTGAGTCACCATGCCTGGCCCTGGCTAATTTTTTTTTTTCAGTTGGAGTCTCACTCTGTCGCTCAGGCTAGAGTGCAGTGACATGCTGCTCTGGGCTACCGCAGCCTCTACCTGCTGGGCTCAGGCCATTCTTCCGCCTCAGCCTTCCAAGCAGCTGAAACTACAGGCATGCACCACCATGCCTGGCTAATTTTTTGATTTATTGAAGAGATGAGGTCTCACCAAGCTGCCCAAGCTGGTCTCAAACCCATGGGTTCAGGCAATTCTCTCACCTTAATCTCCCAAAGTGCTGAGATTACAGGCTTGAGCCACCGTGCCTGGCCTAGTATCTTCTAACTAAAGCTTTTTTGAGTTTTTAAATTTACGTTTAGGGTTGATGTGCTTCATTTTTTGTTAATTTTTGTAAAGAGTGAAAGGTCTATGTCTAGATTTAGTTCTTTTGCATATGAATGTCTAGTTGGCCCAGCACCAGTTGTTGAAAAGACTATTTCATTCATTGTATTGCGTTAGCTCCTTTGTCAAAGATCACTTGATATACTTATGTAGGTCTATTTCTGGGCTCTTTATTCTGTTCCATTGATCAATTTGTCCATTCTTTCATCAGTACCACACTGTCTCAATTACCGTAGCTTTATAGTAAGTCTGAAGTTGAGTAACCCAGTTCTTTTTTACTAAGGAAGAGTTGAGGTGGGTAGGAAAGATGAATATAAAAATTTTACCTCTTATATGATAGAGGATAGATCTGAAGATCTGGCTTTAGGCATTTCGGCCAAGTGGGTATGCTAATTCTGAACCTGGAATCAAGCAGAATGGAGAAATGCCATAGTTTCATTATTTGAGTTCTCATCACCAGAAACAATGAAAGTGGGGAAAAAAAATTCCCCACCAATAGTACTGCTAAGAAAATAAAAATAAAAATAAAAATTGTGCAAATGCCTCTCAGCTAGCCTAAGAAATAGTATTTACAACTACCATAGAAGCCCTCTGTATACCCTTAACTCATTGCTCCCCCTTTTTCTCTGACAGAGATAACCACTATCCTTAGTTTTATTATCCATTAACTCTCCTTTTGATTGTTTTATTATCTACCACATATGTATGTATCCCTAAATTAAATGTACCCATATTATTGTTTTCTGGGTTTATAAACTTGGATGGAGGAAACAAGTTACATCTTTATTTTCACTAGCCTGTTTTCACAAGTTTCCTTATTTTCACTAGTTCATTACCTTTGACTATGCTTATTTGCTTATTTTTTGAACTGGTAGTTTTAATTTTGTCTCCAGCTTTATTAACATATAATTGATAAATAGACATTGTATATATTTATGGTGTACAACATGAAAAGTTGATATATGTATATGCGGTAAGTCCCCTACGTATGAACCTTCAAGTTGCAAACTTTCAAAGATGCAAAAGTGCGTTTTTCAAAACCTTCGCCATCAGCATCAGGTGTGAATGAAATTACAGTTTGCCCTCCATCTTCTATTGCTGATAATCCTTCAGCTCTACCATCTCCCATCTATTCTCCCTCCTCCAGTCAGTAACTCTTTTTACCTGTTCACTTGATGCCAGTCCCTGTATACCAGCTGTTGTACTATACTACTGTATTTTTCAAGGTACACTAGTGTAAGATTTAAAATATTTTACTTTTTGTGTTTTTTAATGTATTATTTGTGTGAAAAATATTATTAACCTATTACAGTACAGTAATATAGATGATTGTGTTAGTTGGGTACCTAGGCTAACTTTGTTGGACTTATGAACAAATTGGACTTATGAATGTGCTCTTGGAATGGAGCTTCTTTGTATATAGGGAACTTACTGTATTGTGAAATGATTAAATCAAGCACACATGCCCCAAAACACATATCCAGTGCCTCACGTACTTATTTTTTTGTGGTGAGAACATTTCAGATCTACTCTGTTGGCAATTTAAAGTATAAAATATATTATAATTGATTATAGTATCATGCTGTACAGTAGATATCTAGAGCTTGTTCATTTTGTCTAACTGAAACTTTGTACCTTTGACCTGAAACATTTTATAGTTATAACCATCTATTTTAAGCTGATAAAAATGTAACTTCAACTACATGCAAAGGCTCTACACTTTAACTTCTCTCATTTTATGTTATTGATGCCACAACTTATATATATTTATATATTGTATATCTATTAATAAGTTACTGTAGCTATAGTTTCTTTTTTCTTTCTTGTTTTTTCTTTTATTTAGAGACAGCAACCTGCTATGTTTTCTAGGCTGGTCTCTTACTACTGGGCTCAAGCAGTCCTTCTGCCTCAGCCTCCCAAAGTGCTGGGATTATAGGTGTGAGCTACTGCACCCAGCTGCTACAGTTATTTTTAATGCTTTTGTCTTTTACATTTTATATTGGAATTTATAGTGATTTATGTACCACTGTTGCAGTATTAGACTATTCTGAACTTGATGATATGCTTACCTTTAAAGTGAGTTTTATACTTTCCTATGTTTTCATGTTATTCATTAGTGTCCTTTCATTTCAACTTGAAAAAATCCCTTTGGCGTTTTTGTTAGGCAGATCTCACGGTCGTAAACTCCCACAGCTTTTGTCTGTCTGTCCTTATCTTCCCTTGTTTCTGAAGACAGCCTTGATGGGTATAATATTCTTGGTTGATAATTTCTCCCTCCCCTCGCACTTTGAATATATCATCTCATTGTCTCCTGGGCAGCAAGGTTTCTGAGAAACCTGCGGTTTATCTTATGGAAGTTTCCTTGTATGTGATGAGTTTCTTTTCTCTTGCTGCATTCAAAATTCATTTTGACTTTTGAGGATGATTTAATGTCTCAGTAAACATCTCTTTATATTTAATCTATTTGAGCTTATTTGAGCTTCATGAATCAGAATGCTCATTTCTTCTATAGATTTGGGAAGTGTTCTGTCATTATTTCTTTAAATAAACTTTCTGTCCCTTTCTCTATTCCTCTTGGAACCCTGTAAATCCCATATTGAGACTCTTGATGATGTCCCATACTCATGTAGGCTTTAAAGAAAATCTTGTTAATTATTTTTTTCTTCTATTTCTCTGACAGAGTAGTTTTAAAGGCTTATTTTTTAGTTTACTTTCTACAACTTGATTTAATCTGCTGTTGAAGCTCTCTATGAAATTTTTCATTTAGGACATTGTGTTCTTTAGCTCTAGAATTTAATTTCTATTTGGTTCTTTTAATGGTTTCTACCTCTTTGTTGATCTTCTAATTTTGTTTATGTGTTGTTTTCTGATTTTTGTTTGGTTGTCAATCTGAGTTCTCTTGTACCTCACTGAAATATTTCTAAGATGATTATTTTGAATTATCTGTCAGGAAGTTTGTTGATCTTCATTTCTTTAAGGTCAGTCACTGTTGCTTTATTTCATTCCTTTGGTGGTATTGCTTCCCTGATTATTTGTGAGTATTATAAACCTGTGTTGGTGTCTGAGCATTTTGAGAATTAGGCATCTATTCTAGTCTTAGCAGACTTTAGCAGGGAAAGTTCGTCAACAGTCAGCCCATCTATAGATTCTGGGTGAGCTGTTTAGTGGAATTCTCTGCCAGGCTTGCCAGTATAGTTCTTGGCAAGGCTGACAGATGGCTAAGTTTGATGCTTGGGTCCATGGGATTGAGCCTGAAACCTTGATCCACTGGGCTTGCTCAGAGCTTGGGTCCATGTGGATGGGCCTGAAGCCTCTGACTGTGGGAGTTGGCCTGAAGCCTGGTTCTACAGGTGTTGGCCTGGTAGTAGGATGGGCCTTGAGCCTGAGTCTACAGGGGCTGGCCTAGAACTTAGGTCCGCAGGGGCAGCCATGGAGGCTGGATCAATGCATGCTGGCCAGGTGCCTGGAGCTGGCTTCACTGCCTTTAATTATGAATTTAGATTATACACCATTATTCTGGGAAAGGTTCCATGGGCTTCATCAGAAACTGAAGGCCCATGGCACATTCCTACTAGGATATTTTCTTAGGAGTTGCATTGCTGGATCTCAGGGAATGTGTGTTTTTACACTATTATAAGGAACCCATCAAACTCTCTGATCTAGGCTTCCTCACCAGGATAACTCATCTACCACAGAACATAGATAATAATGTGAGTGACTGTTTGCTTGGTTCTCCAAAGGATTGCACATAATTATCATTTTCATTCTAGATGGGGAGGACAGAAGTTAATTCATTATATACAGGAGATTTTTTAGGGTACCTGGCTTACTTCTCTCCTGGAACCACAGTTTTGGCATTGAGTTCTTTGTTGGTGCACT
Source organism: Carlito syrichta (assembly GCF_000164805.1). Lineage (NCBI taxonomy): Eukaryota > Metazoa > Chordata > Mammalia > Primates > Tarsiidae > Carlito > Carlito syrichta. The sequence continues at coordinate 683,683 of NW_007247722.1, read as the reverse complement.
AAAAGGTCTTTTACCTGCTCTGGAGTTTAATGGAATCTGACTGGTGCTTAGATTCTGGCTCTGCTACTTACTAGGGGTGTGATTTTGAGACGTTACTTAATCCTAGTTCATTTCAGTGTATACCCTGTAAAATGATGGTGATATAAATATCTTGGGATTGTTTAGCAATTAAACAAAATAGTTTGTGTAAAGTAACTAGCATAGTTATTGGCATAAGGTAGGATCACTAAGAGTTGTTTCCGTCCTCTCTCCCATTCTCTCTATTATAAGGAATCAGAGATATGAATGTTATTATACATAGGTGACCCCTTGTGTCCATGGATTCTGCATTGGTGGATTCAACCAACTATAGATTGAAAATATTTGGGGAAAAAAATTCTACAAAGTTCCAAAAAGCAAAACTTGAATTTGTCATACACTGAGTACTACATTATAGCCACATGAGTGAAGCGGTGTGCAGGCATTGTATTAGGCATTGTAAGTGATCTGGAGATGATTTAAAATATATGAGAGAATGTGTATAGGTTATATACAAATACTACAGCTTTTTATATCAGGAACTTGAACATCTGCAGATTTGGGTACCCACAAGGAGTCCTGGAACCCATTCCCCACCAGATACTGAGCCAGGGAGGATTGTTTTTCCTGCTTTCCTTCCTTTCTTCCTCGAAATGCTGAGAGCTGTTTTCATTTTTATCTTGTTATCACAGTGAAATTATATTTGATTCTCTTGGCTTCTATCTTGCTATTACTGTTTTTAGTTCACACTTTGCTTGGGCTTAGTGAAAGAATTATCACGAATTGCTGGCAGCTTTAGAATAGGAGATGTGGAGGTCACAAAGAGTTCTCATTCTTGGGCTTGCCAAAAACTATTTCATTGTCATTACTGCACCTTTCTTTAGTTGTGCTCTGCTACCTCTAATTACTCTTCAGCCTTTGAAGTAATCCTTGTTATCCTGCCTTAGTAAGTTTGTGTGTGCCAGCTCATACTATCAGTAATTCAGTATTTAATTTGGCTAAATTTGCTTGGTATTTGCCAAACTAGTGCAATTTCCTTAGGTAAGATATAATTTACAACTGAATGACACCTCATAATTTAAATAGCAGCAGTTGAGGGAAAGCAAACAGTTACAAGCTACTCTTTCTCTTCCTTTGGAAAAGAGCTGTGTTGTAGTGCTGTGAAGAAATGAATAATGCATTTTAGGACATACCTGGGTTGGCTAATGTGGTTTGATTTACATGGACAAAGGAAAAAAACTACTCATTTGAATTCACTTTCAAATGCAACACTAGTTAGATTCCTGTAAGAGAATTTGTGAAAGAACAGCTCTCTTGTTACTAAGAGAAGGAAATTCTTACTGTATGTTAGTACATGTAATCAATAAGGCCCCATCTCCTATACCTGGAGAGAGATGTTTCTTTTGAAAGGTGAGAATATATATGCAGTATCATTCATTTATTTCTAAAGTATGTATTGAACATTTTTTATGTGTTATGCACTTTAATAAACACTGGAAATATAATTGTAGACAATATAGATACTGTTTCTGCTCTCATGATACAAATGGCCCTTGATGTCCAGAAGGTTTAAATTTGGCCCCTTGACCTCAGTCATGGAAGATTCTGTGCAGGATTGGCTCTGATCCATAGAGGATCAATAGCATATTGTTTGAAAAACTATAAATTTATAAATATTTCTTGGCATTTAATAAGAAAATTTAAAAGAAAGTACTGGCTGGTTTCATTGGTGCTAAGGAGAATATAGAAAATCCTTTTGCCATCAGTCTGCCCAGTTCTATATGTGGAGCAACAGACTGATGAGGGAAGAGCATGTAGGTTGCAGCAGTGAAACAGCCTACTGGGAAATTGAAACTTTTTAGGACAGCCCTGCTGCTGGGTCAAATGCCCTGTCTTTCCTGGAGCTTCCAGTGCCTAATCTGTGAAGACTTAAATATCCTCTAAGATGCTTTTCACACTGGACTTGTAACTTTTTTTTTTTTTTTTTTGAGTTGGAGTCTCACTCTGTCGCCCAGACTGGAGTGCAGTGGCCATGGCCACTGCAGCCTCGACCTGCTGGGCTCCAGTGATCCTTCCGCCTCAGTCTTCCAAGTAGCCAGAATTACAGGCACGCGCTACTATGCCTGGCTGATTTTTTGATTTATTGTAGAGATGAGGTCTTGCCAAGTTGCCCAGGTGGGTCTCGAACCCGCAGGCTCAGGCAATCCACTCACCTCAGCCTCCCAAAGCGCAGGATTACAGGCTGAGGACCGAACCCGGTTTGGACTTGTATCTTTTAATGGCTGGTTACGGGGTTGGAATGTCTCTAAATCTTCATTGCTTCAAATATAGTGCCATGTGTAAAGGCATCTGTTGTGATGGTTAATCCGTTCTTTGATTTCTATTAAATACCATTGATCTTTTCATTTGCCTATTGGCCATTCATATAACATCTTTTATGAATTGTCTGCCTGAATCTTTTGCTCATTTTTATTGGATTGTTTCCCCTTATTAAATTATGAGTTCATAAATATTCTGTGTTCAGAATATTTAA
>NW_007247722.1:674384-681112 GCF_000164805.1 Carlito syrichta | reverse complement strand
GCAATCCACTCACCTCAGCCTCCCAAAGCGCAGGATTACAGGCTGAGCCACCGAACCCGGTTTGGACTTGTATCTTTTAATGGAAACATTACAAAGTTGGAATTTTTCAGAGTCATCATTGCTAGAAAGATTGTGCCATGGAGAAAGGCTAGTGTTAAGATGGGGAACCCTTTCTTTTCTTTCCATTAGAACCCATTGATCCTGACAAAATTAATCAAGTAAAGGCCAGTTGCAAGGCAAACATATACAAGTAAACTGAGAAAGGAATGAACATTAACAAGCAACTAAGCCGGGCTCGGTGGCTCAGCCTGTAATCCTGCGGCTTTGGGAGGTTGAGGTGAGTGGATTGCCTGAGCCCACAGGTTCGAGACCCGCCTGGGCAGCGAGACCTTATCTCTACAATAAATCAAAAAATCAGCCAGGTGTGGTAGCGCATGCCTGTAATTCCAGCTACTTGGAAGGCTGAGGCGGACGGATCACCAGAGCCCAGCAGTTCGAGGCTGCGGTGATTCCAGTCTGGGTGACAGAGTGAGACTCCAACTCAAAACAAAACAAAACAAACAAACAAAAACAAGCATCTAAATGAGAAAGGAATGAACATTAACACAAACTTCTCTGAACTCTAGGATAGTGATCATTTAGCCTGTTTGATCAGCTACCACACCAGAAAAAAAGTAAGTGTAGTAGATACACATTTATTTACAAGTCATATATTGTATTACTATCATACTACAGTCTATACATTGTTGAACATACACAAAAGCAAATTTAAAAAAGGGGATAAATATAAAAATACATTTCTAGAATTTTCTTTGACTTCCTAGTAGACCTCACCTGAAATGTGCATACCCTTTTTGGAACCTGATGCCCCTGGTTATGTATTGGGCAGTATTTAGTTATTTATAAATTTTCATGTCCATCTAATCTCTTAAAACTTAGAAAAGGAGATATCAATTTATATTAAATGACACTTAAAATATATTTTTATATGCTATTTCTAGTAAAAGAAGAAAGAAGATCAGTAATGGAAAGATGGAGAGTGAGAAAGGTGGGACAAGAGGATGGAGGGGGAGAGAGAGCTATGTGGAAGAAAGGAAGCAGGAGAAGAGGTTCTCACCTGCATTGTTAATTTGGACAGTTTCTTCAGAATCAAATTTTAGTGACGATTTTTATCCCCTTGGAATCCTGATTATTGCTTAAGCACTTGTGTTGAACACTTTTAGAACTGTCTTTGAATTTCTAGAAATCCTCAAATAGGCGAGTTGTAGCAGCTGCCTGCACCCTCAATTTCCATCTTCTACATCCCCAAGAGGATATTTTGCTAGGGACTTTGTCTAAAGCATTATCACAACGTGGGGTACTTCCCAAGAGTTCAAGAAAATTGAGCAGAGATGGATTTGGATCAGACAGAGATAAAATAACAGTTAAATAAGCATTCTCATGTATTTGAAACTATACAAAGTATGGGAACCAACTAGAGATCCTCCTCAATTTATGATGAGGCTATTTCCTGATAATCCCACCATAAATCAAAAATGTCTTTAAGTTGAACCATCATTAAGTCTGGGACCATCTGTTGTCATTATCTCAATTGAGATAGAAGAAACAGGTTCAAGTATTCTGAGGAACTTAGAATAGACGAGCATAGCTAATGACAAAGAGCGCTGCTAAAATTAAGATGGTTTTTTAGATATCTAATGTGAAATTTAAAAAGTATTTTTAAAAAGGTGACTGTTTGCCAGGCTCAAAAAAAAAAAAAAAAAAGATGACTGTTTTATAGGCCAAGCACAATGGCTCATGCCTGTAATCCAAGTTCTTTGAGAGGCCAAGTTGGGAGGATTGCTTGAGGCCAGGAGTTCAAGACCAGCCTGGCAATATAGTGAGACCCCCCCTCCTCTATCTACCACCACTAAAAACAACAGCAAATTAGCTGAGCATGGTGGTACACACCTGTAGTCCCAGTTACTCAAGAGACTGAGATGGGAAGATCACTTGAGCCCCGGAGTTTGAGGTTACAGTGAGCTGTGATCTCACCACTGCACTCTATCCTGGGTGATAGAGGAAGACCTTGTCTCCCTCCCCCCACCTCAAAAAAATATGACTGATTTACCCATGAAAGTTAATTGTTAATACTGTATATGCATTGAGCTCTCAAGACTATAGACATATAGCTCTATAATTCTGGGATTATGCATATGGTAAAAATAACTTTATGTTTTAGTTTTAAATGTTGTTTGATGTGTTGGTTTAGGAATTTTATTTTTTTATTTATTTTTATTTATTTATTTTTTTGAGTTGGAGTCTCACTCTGTCACCCAGTCTGGAGGGCAGTGATACACTCCTGGCCACCGCAGCCTCGACCTGCTGGGCTCCGGTGATCCTTCCGCCTCAGCCTTCCAAGTAGCTGGAACTATAGGCATGCGCTACCACACCCAGCTAATTTTGTATTTATTGTAGAGATGAGGTCTCTCCAAGTTGCCTGGGCAGGTCTCGAACCCACTGGCTCAGGCAATCCACTCACCTGGGCCTCCCAAAGCGCTGGGATTACAGCCTGAGCCACCGAGCCCAGCTGGTTTAGGACTTTTAAAACTTCTTATATTAGGTAATGTTTTTGACATTTTCAAACTCAGTTGATTTGAGTCGATGGGAGGTTATTTTCAGAAAATATAGAGAAGTACGGGAGAATATGAATCAATCTTGATCATCACCACCCAGGCCTCAAGACTACAACACTGGTTCTAGGAGTTCAAAACTAGTCCTGTTGATGCCACAAGAATTGCAAAAACTCTGAATTCTAGGATAGTGATCTTTCAGCCTTTTTAATCATCTACCCTACCAGAAAAAAAGTAAGCATAGTAGATACACATTTATTTACAAATCATATATTGTATTACTATCATACTGTGGTCTACACATTATTAAACATACACAAAAGCAAATTTAAAATAGGGGATAAAAATAAAAATACATTTCTAGAATTTTCTTTCACTTCCTAGTAGACGGGGCAGTCCCCCAAAATGTGCACACCCAATGCCCTCGTCTTTTGTCATTATGGTGACTCAACTGTTTTTGTTGCTTTGGTGGTGTTAACTAGTTGCATGACCTTGAGCAGATATCCTCATTTAATTTATTTGTAAAGTGGAGGTAATTGTACCTATCTCATAGGATTGCTTTGGAGATGAAATGCATCATAATATCTAAAGTTGTTAGCAAAATATATGAATTGTTAGTTATTTTTCTCCATTGATGAGTTTCTCTTCATTCTCCCTCTAACTCACTTCTTCTGTTCATTTGTGATACCTGCTTCCTTTCTTTTGTCTCAGGACTTTGCTTACTGCTTTTTCTTTGTGTATTTCTTCTAGCTTTCTCCCTATATCTCATGTACAGAGGGAGGATCTGTTTGGGCTAATTGGTTATAACCTTATGTCCCATATAATCATATATCTGGAAAAATCCTGGTTCTGCCTATTGTCCCAGTATATTCATGCCATAATCACACCATCTTTTATCTTTTCAAGATATCCCAGGCTGGAAATAAAGGACAGGGTCACCCTATTAGTAAGTTACCATCAAGTACATAGGCCTGTGTGGTGGGAAGACCTTTTGTGTGAAGGCCATCTTCTTGGCACTGCACAGTCTAGAGATGGCTATCTTCAGATGAGGTGTTAACAGAATAGAGAGTCCCATGATTTACTCTGTATAAGAAAATGACAGGGAAGCATGGCAAGTGTGGCATGTTTTCAGAGAGATGTCTAGCATAAGAGGCAATTACCAGTACACAGAACAGTATATTATACTTTAAGGGAGGGTTAGACAGTTGGAGTCTTTAACCACGATGACTTTCTACCCAGACTGAAACAATGAAACTCAATATTTATTGAGTGTTTAACTTGGAAATCTAAATCTACAATCTGAAGCTCAACATCATGGTGAATATTTTCTAAATTGAGAAAATGTTATTTTGATTTGGAATAAAATGTGCTACTCTTATGTAAGCTTACACTAAAGCTCTTAGCAGAAATAGGTCTTCTTGTTCTGCACCACCCGCTCTAGAAAGAGCAGAATAGTTTCTTGTTCTCCTAATGGTTTACTCGAAATGATTGCTCCTTGTCTTGTGGGTTTTTAATTCTGGCTTCATTCTTTATCCCTTCTGGGCACTCAGCAAATATTAATTGCAATAGTGAAGGTAATTCTAACAGTGCCAGGAAAGAACGCATACATGATTGGTGAATAATGCACATTTTCTTGACTTTCAAATAATTTCTGCAACTGTGTTTGTGAGGCATGGTATCTAACATGACTACTTTACAAGGCCAAGAACCTTCCCAAACCAGAATTTATTTGCAAAAAATTGTGTATTTATTCTTATATGTTTAAACTTCAGTTATCTTCAAAATACTCTGTTTGATGCAATACACATATGGAGACACTTTTATCATTGCCCAAAACAGTTCTTTAACTCGTCAATTTTAGTGTCTTTTAGTGCTTCTGCCGTTTTTGGTTTCACCTCTTCCACATTGGCAAAACATTTTCCCTTAAGGAATTTTTTTCATCGGTGGAAACAAAAAATGTCGCTTGGGGGGAGATAGGGTAATTAGGGAGGGTGGGGCACAGGGATCATGCTGTTTTTAGTCAAAAACTGCTGAATACTCAACTCAGTGTGTTGTCTGCAGGTGTGCTCATAAATCACCCATCATGAAATGGGCAAACACATTGAAAGAATCTCCAAAAAATTCACTGAAGCCAAATGCAGACTCTCACAACAATGCTAGCTGGTACGCTGAAGCCGATGACTTCCTAGAACACTTATTTAGTGGAGAAAGCCTATACTATAAGGGACCTGCCCTCTAAAAAATAATTTCTGGGTTTTTTTGGGGGGGAATCCCCCCCTTTGTATTTAGGAAGTCATAGGGAGAAGACACATGCTATAATAAAGAAAATAGAATATTGGGGTGTTATAATTTTTATTCCTACTTTCAAATCATTTATCCGAGTTGATAAAACATAAGAAACTGATGGACAAGTTAATTTTGCATTTCCTGAGGTCTGTTAGCTTGTGATCATCAGACCTGAAATATTACAACCTGATACAGAACCTGAAAACAATGGTCTTTATTTTCTCTCACAAAATCAGGAGCGGGTGGTGAATGTATTAGAAGATATTAGTATTTCTTTCTTTCTTTTTTTTTTTTTGAGTTGGAGTCTCACTGTCTCCCAGACTGGAGTGCAGTGGCCGCTCCTGGCCACAGCAGCCTCGACCTGCTGGGCTCTGGCGATCCTTCCGCCTCAGCCTTCCAAGTAGCTGGAACTACAGGCATATACTACCACGCCCAACTAATTTTTTTGATTTATTGTAGAGATGAGGTCTCGCCTGCCCAGGCGGGTCTCGAACCCGCGGGCTCAGGCAATCCACTCACCTCTGCCTCCCAAAGGCGCGGGATTACAAGCTGAGCCACCGAGCCTGGCTGATATTAGTATTTCATTGTTTTGCTCTGGAGAAAAAAAAATAGTGATGGAAACTGTATGATTACTAGAGTTAGAAAATCAGTGGTGACTTAAAATATGGCTACAGTTCAGACTTTTCCACTAATTCCAGACATTTTGCATTATGGAATAAGTAGTAAATTCTCTCTTATAAATTTATGAGTAATATGTCTGAGTGATTGTTTCTTTGGATCACAGTCCATTTTAAATTTCCTGACTTGGAGATTTAAAAGTCAATGCTAACTAATCATGAGTTCAGTTTCTTCCTGTAGTTTCTATCTTGGACCTTCAAACTGCATAGTAGAGATAATAACCTATACAAAATTGATAGGGGATCAGCTAATACCTCTGGAGAAAGGCTGCAGGTATTTGAGTATACATGATGCCATATAGTCAAATCCTAATTATAAATCTCATTTCTTTCAGTCATTTAACACATACTTAAACCGTATAAATTTCTCCAGGTTTTGCCCTTTTCCATTACCACATTCCCTACACTTCCACTTTTCAATTTCATCTATTTCTGTGGTTTAAATTGTTACCTTTGTGTTGATGGACTCAAAATTTACATTTTAAGTTCCTTGTAACTTTCCCAGTCTTCCCAAATGGTATTTTAGAATCCCATCTACCGTTTCATAGTTTAGAAAATAACTTACTCAGATATCAATGAGGATGATCATCATCATTTTCACTAAGATTAAAAGGAAAATCTATCTCACATGAAAGATGGGACACCCGGTGGGTACGTTCTGCAGACAATTTAGAAATCATTGTACTGAAGCCTTTGTGAGAAGGTGGCTAAGAGATACATACTTGAAATTCAGGTAGAAGCAATTGTCAAAACAATGAGAAAGAATGTAATAGTATAGGATTGAGTGTTATAAAATTAATTAGGGATGCCTTCCTGGAAACAGTGTTTCTTCAGGGTTTTGAAGTTAGAAGGCATTTGAATTGGTGGAAATCGATAGACTGAATTATTCAGATGCTAGAAGAGCACACATTAGTCCCTTGGGAGGGGAAACCAAGCTATGGGTTTGGGACAGTTAACTTTCTTATCTAAAACAGAATTTGTTGGCGAATAATGAAAAAAGGTTAATTAGCCGGGCTCGGTGGTTCAGCCTGTAATCCCGCGCCTTTGGGAGGCTGAGGTGAGTGGATTGCCTGAGCCCGCAGCGCCTGGGCAGGGGGACCTCATCTCTACAATAAATCAAAAAATCAGCCGGGCGTGGTAGCGCATGCCTGTA
>NW_007247722.1:619892-674192 GCF_000164805.1 Carlito syrichta | reverse complement strand
AAAAAAAAAAAAAAAAAAAAAGGTTAATTAAATAATGACATGAAAGAGATGATACAGTGTAGGATACCCAAAAAGTCAATACATTTGCATTTAATGCATAGGAGATCTTAAACAGGGAAGTATGTTAGAAGAGTGTTAGAAGAAATTGTTCCAATGGTCTCGAGACTGAATTGGAAGAAGAGAGTCAAGCAAGGACATGGTCATGACAATCATGATTGTCCTGGTGAGACGTGGTAAACTGAGCTTCAGTGATGCTTAGGAAATGGAAAATGGTGGTGGTAAAAAGAGAACAAGAAAAATATTGGAAAGAACTTATGGAATTTGATTAGACAATACTATAACATTTGCCTGAGTAGCATGAAGAGGAGTAAAAGATGTTGATAAACCTACATTAAGGTTGAACTATATGAAATTACCAATATTTGACTTTTTAAATCTATAAAAGCACTACTTTTACATGGTCCTTTGTAATACACACCTGGTTGGATTAGACGATTTCTCTCAGAAATGGATAATGGCATTAATGAAGAACTAAAAGTTGTAAAGATAGCAATGCTATCAGTTAAGTGAGGACAAAAGCCTTAAGTGATTGTGGGTATTTTCAGAGCTGTGAGCTAGTAGCAGATTGAATTGTAATACTGAGAGCCAAAGAAAGGAAGGAAAGAATGAATGAATGAAGGAAGGAAGGAAGGCAAGAAGGAAGGAAGGAGGAAAGGAAGGAGAAAGTAGAAAGCAAGCAAGCAAATTTAATGAATTATTTTTCTTTGAAATTTTAAACATGTATGTGTTCATGTATTAACTGAAAGTCTCAGACAAAACAATAAGGGCTTTGACTAAATGGTGTTTAGCCAGGGCGGAGAAACTTTGGAGGATTGATTACGTCTCTTTAGACAGTTTGGCCCTGACCTGGTCAATCGCTCAGCTTTGAATTACTTGGATATTTAACAAGAAAAAAAGTTTTTTTGTAAATTTGAAAGGGAGTCTGGAAAGATGATTTTGCTCACCTTTCTAATCACTTTCATGAAGCAATTAAGAGAATAGGTCCAAGTTAATTAAGCAGCTAAACAAAATAACACTCCCCAACACAGACATGTGCACGCACACACATCCCTGATAAGAGAATACTTGTGGGTATATGCAACGACGCACTGTTTTGAAACACTCAATTTGGCAACATTATCTTGAAAATCCTCTCCACTTTTTTTGTGCAGATCTGCTTATTGAGCATAAATTAGTCAAAAATGGCACATATGCCTCGGTAATAAAGAAGATAACAGCACTGTCAGACTAAGAATGTGATGCTCTTAGCAAGCCAGAGGCGGTATAAGTCAAAGGATGAAATCTCCCACAGACTCCTTTGAGAAAGACATGAGTCACAAGACCAGATCTCTAAGGACGTATACCATACTAAGTTAGGACCAAGTTGCAGCTGAGGAAAGTTTTCTTGTTTCAGAGTGGCAAATGGTCAGGTTGTTTCTACTCATTTCCTATTCATACTCACGCCCAGGGCTTCCTGAGGACCACAGAAAACACTAGCTCTGTCTTCTCCAAGATCAGTGAATGTGGGACAAAACAGAATGGGCTCATTCTCCAGGTTCCCTGCATTTGCATGCATATTTTATTAGGTCTTCAAAGGAGCAGTTCATGAAGAGCCATGCAAGAACATTTGTGTGTGTGTTTGTGTGTTCCACAGTATTACATTTCAAGCTACTTGTGCTCCCTTGAGATGAATGGGGCTAGATGTTTCATATTTAATCCACTCTGTGTCCCCTGCTGGTTAGGTACTTCGGGGTTATTCAAAAGAAGGTAATATGCAGGTTTGAATTTGAGGGACTCACAGTCTAGTTGGGAAGATCTATGCAAAAAATAATTAACGAACAACATAAACAGTCTGTAATCAGTGTTGGATAGTAAGTACTACAGGAGTCTGAGAAATGGGTTTCTTGTGAGCTAACTTAGTCAGGCAATGCTACTTAGAAAAATGAAGTTTAAATTTTACAATTAAATTTTAATCAAATTGGTATGTATTGACTATCTGCTAACATAGCAGACTAACATAGCAGACTAACATAGCAGATAGTCAATACAGTATCTCTTAGTGTATTCAGCAATGGGACTACAACTTGAGTGATGAGGGAGAAACCCCTTTGGTGTATATCTCTTTGTATAGGTTAGTTAGAGCCATGTAAATGCTTTTTGATAGTTGTGTTACACACAAAATACACTATGACCACCTCTTTCTCTCTCTCTGAAACCAAATAATTTCTATTTTTTGCTTGATTAAGTTGTGATTACCCTATAGACTTCCATGCCTTTGGCAAGTGAAGATTTTGTTAAGGAATTTTTTCTGTCTTCTTGAGGCTATGATTTTGGGAAGGAGTTCAAGGGTGCTTCTTCAAACAATAAAAGTCAGCTGTCTTGGTAGCAATTGTTCAAACAAGCAGATAGTTCAACTTTGCAGTTTGAGCTATAGAAAAATAATTCTGTAATCGGATTGTTAGAGTATTCAGAATTTATGCCTCAAATAGCCTTTTATGCCTGTGGTGCGGAGGGTTGCTTTTGTCTTTTGCCTGGCTTCAGTCACATAGAGTGGGAACATCACAACGTGTAATCATTAGAAGCACAATCAAAACTGCGCATCAGTTGAACTGGCTCATATTTAGTGAGATCACATCTGCTTTATGTCTGTGTTTGTTCAAGGATAAAAGGAAAGAAGCACCAGGGCTTCTTTATGTTCCCATGTTTTCATCTAGCAGGCGAAGAGCACAGGAGGTCTGTTGTTCCTCATTCTTGGATAACATCAAAGCCTGTTCTGGCAAAGCCATTGCTAAGCTGTGGGCAGGATGGCCCTTCAGGACATTTATAATGCTACTACCTGGGAAATGGCTCTCACTTTTGCAAAACATTTTATCTGAAAAAAGTTACACCTACCATCATTTGCCTAACTTTTAACAGAAAACTTCTGAAAATCTATACATGAATAGCAGTTTGCCGGCAAAATTATTTTCCTCCATATTCATGTTATTCTTTTAAAGCTCCTAGTAACCTCTTTTTTAATAAGGCCATGTAGATGATGAGGGAAACAAGAGAAGAGGGTACATTTCCTTTTGCTTTTTTGTTTGTGTTTTTCTTTTTTAGGCACATCATGAATAGACTCCAGTTAAATTATAGGTTACTATGACCGTTTTCTGTTTCCTGTTTATGATCCAAAAGAATCTATATTTATTATGAAAAATTGAAGTTGCACTGAAGGCTGTGCGATTTAACTCTGTATTTGGGAATTAATATAACTAATATTTATTCATTTGTTTTACTCATTTTATCATATGTGTGTTTATTCACTCAGGAAACATTCACTACTAAGCACCTACTAAGTACTAGGCATTTACCAGATGGTAACATACTATGCAGAAAAAAAAAAAAAGCATGGTGACCGAGAGTGCTGGCTAGGAAGGGTTGCTATATTTACAGAGCCAGAGAATGCCTCAATGGGATTTGAGCAGAGGCCTGAAGTAGGAGACAGAGTTGACTATGCAGGAATCTTGGGGAACAGGCAGAGGCAGAGAGAGCATCAAGGGCAAAGGCCCTGAAGTAGGGGTGTCCTGGGTAAGTTCCAGGGCGGGCAAGCTGGTTGGTATGGCTAGGGTGGAGCTAGTTCGTGTCTAGGTACTGGAAGGGAGGTCAAGCTGGTCATTGGGAGTAGCTGAGGCAGAGAGCAGCTTGTGCAGGGCCCTATGGGCCACTGGGAGGCCTTTGGCTCTTCTGAATAAGGTGGAGCCATTAAAGAGTTTTGAGTAGAGGCTGACAGGCCCTGAATTCTGATTAACTTGGCCTACTGAATGGAGAATCAGCAGTCAGGCAGAAATAGACTGGATAGGAGGCTGTTGCTGTAGCCAGGAGAGAAATTAAGGTGATTTAGATCAAAACAATGAGATGGGAAGAAATCAGTAGCTAGATCTACTTTAAAGGTAGAACCTATAGGGTTTTTATTAATTTGAGCCATGAGGTATAAGAGATGGGAATCAAAGATGACTCTAGGGTTTTCAATGTAGACAGCTGGTAAAAATGGATTCACAGATAAAATGGACTCACTGAGTACATTCTATGTGCTAAACACTATTCTAGGGCGTTTACATCTAAATACATTGATCTTCATCATAATGCTATGGATTTCAAGAAAAGTGTTTTTTCTAAAAACAACAGCTACTGAAATATTTAACTCACATTCAGTGAAACACATAAATCACAGGTATAAGCTTAAATGTGTCAAGTGTAAGCTTGATAAGCTTTTACATATGTGTATGCAAATATATATTTGTCTGTATAATCACCAGTCATATTGAGATATAAAATGTTTCCAGCCCTGAAGAAGTTCCTCTTCTAAAGGTAACCACTATTTTTACCTTCATCGCCATGGATTAGTTTTGTTTGCTTTCAAACTTCATAGAAATGGAACCATTACCACACATACTCTTTTTAAAATTAGGTTTTTAAAATTGACATATTGGCAGGGTTCGGTGGCTCAGCCTGTAACCCCAGCGCTTTGGGAGGCTGAGGTGAGTGGATTGCCTGAGCCTGCAGGTTTGAGACCCACCCAGGCAACTTGGTGAGACCTCATCTCTACAATAAATTCAAAATTAACTGGGCGGAGTGGTAGTGTGCGCCTGTAGTTCTGGCTACTTGGAAGGCTGAGTCAGAAGGATCGCCAGAGCCCAGCAGGTCGAGGCTGTTGTGGCCGGGAGAGTGCCACTGCACTCCAGTCTGGGCGACAGAGAAGACTCCAACTCAAAAAAAGGAAAAAAAATTGACATATCGTTCACATACCATAGCATTCACCTGTTAAAGTGCATAATTCAATGATTTTTAGTGTATTGACAATTTTGTGCCACCATCGTCACTCTTTATTCTAGAAATTTTTCATCACTCCCAAAAGATGTAGCAATTAGCAGTCATTCCCTTTCCCCCCCACCCTTGGCTAATCTACTTTTCATTTCTATGGATTTGCCTATTCTGGAAGTTTCATGTAAACGGAACCATACCATATGTAGCCTTTTGTGACCGGCTTCTTTCATTTAGATAATGTTTTAAAAGTTTATCTATGTTGTATCCATGGACAGGTTTTCAGCTCTCTTAGGCACATACCTAGGAGTGAAGAGTACATACTCTCTTGTGGCTAGCATCTTTGTTCAACATTATGTCTATGCAATTCATTTATATTGTTGCATGTAGCAGTAGTTCTTTCTTTTTCACTGCATACCACAGGTTATTTATCCTTTCTCCAATTTATGGGCTATGATGAATAACACTGCTGTGACATGCATTGCATGTCTTTCGGCAGGCAGAAGCACTCATTTCTCTTCAGTAACTACATGGAAGTGAAGTTGCTGGCTCACTCATCTTTTTCTTTATGACAACATTCTGTTTGTCATGCTTGTTCACATTTGTCCGAGCACTCATTTGTCAGTGACTGGAGCAGAGGAAATGAGCTTTCTGCAGACCTGCTCTAGGAGTCTTCTTCCCAGCTTGGGCATACACTTGGAACTGACTTTTCTTTCAATTTCTCTAAAGCATTTTTTAGGAACCCTCTCCTTCCTTGTATATTTCTTCTGTTGTTCAGCAAAGTAGAGTTTAGCTTGTGCCTGCCTGCCGCTCATTGTTTTTGTACACTTCCAGCATGAGAGCCTAAAATGATTCATAATGGAATGTTCCCTTTCAGGAGTGAAGAGGAACCATGAGTTTTGAGAGGCCTAGATCCCTCTGATAAAAGCTATGAGCCCTTCCATAGAAAAATACACTTGCAAATATACATACCTATACACACATGCACATTTTCTCTTATACTTTCTGGATACGCATGGACCTTTATGAGTTCCATCCACAATGGGTTCATGGTTCCCAGATTAAGAATTTTTGTAATGCCTTAATTTTTTGTTTCACAAATATAACTTTCTTGAACTCTTTAAGATCATCTGTTCCAAGCTGTCATTGTCAGCTTGGAACATGGAAGGACTATATCTATTCAGGAATGTGTATAAAATTGGCTAATGCAGAAGTCCTGATTTGTGCACAACTGGCAAAGGAGGTAAGAGTTACCAACACTTAGAAAAGTAATTTTAATTATTATGGAATCCTCATTCTTTTCAGTTCTGCTAGCATTTGAGGACGTTTCTAATTATATTCTTCACCACTTCTGTTAAACTTCTTAACTAGAGATTAAAATGAACACACTGCCATTGGGCTGGGCCCTCCCAGGCGAAGAAGGCACTGCCTTGGCAAGGACAGCTGGCATCCGAGTGGGATGTGCTCACCCCAACCTCGCCCCTTGCCAGGAGCCTCCCCTCCTCAGTCTGCATTTCCTGTCTCATATTTTTAATGGATGAATACTTGGGTGCCACTCAAGTGCAGAGTTCCTTGGAAAAGAACAGGTGTGGACTAAATGAAGTAGATAATTAGACAGATCTTCTCTAAATGTGATATTTCAAATTATTTGATGACAGTGGTAGTCACCATGGCCCATTCTTATTCTCTGATGCTTTTCCCCTGAGGCAGAAAGAGAAAGAGCAACCTTAGAGTACGCACTTTTTGTCTACATCTTTTGAAACTGTTTTACGCTTGCTACTACAAGAACAAATTTAACCAGGAAGTAGTGCGGCATCATTACAAAGCTTTAATATAGTCTGTAGTAAGGAAGATTTTTTTTCCCCTGGAAGAATGAAAAGTTTTTGTTTAGAAATTTATTGCTTTAAAATTTTTACAAAAGTAATGAAGAGTACAAAGTGAAAATTATTTTCCCTTATCTGCAACATGCATTTCCATTTCTCAGGGGTAACCACCATTGATTCTCCTCGAGTTTTTAATAAAACTCATAACAGCATTGTGTAGATTTGTTTGTTTTTATAACACTGGAGTCATATTACACAGTAGTGTACAGCTTGCTTTTTTCACTTTGCAATGCATTGTAAATATCCTTCTATGTTTATGTTGATCTACCTTCCTCTTTTCTTGTCTTTCTTTTTTAGTGTATTTCCCTTTACCCTTACCAGTGTTTAGAGCAATGAATTGGTACTCTAACCTAAAAAAAAGATCAATAAGTGTTTTTAAAAAAATGATTGTGAGCTCATGGATTTTAACATATTTGGTTTACTTTAATCCAACACAGTCATTCATCTTGATGCTCTGATGGTCTCTTTGTTCATTGGGACCCTTTTCAAGTCTTTTTGATATGACTCCAGTAGTCTCTGTTCACTTCTTCACTTTCAGATATGACAAGCTATTCCAGGCTACTCTTTCCTCTGAATTGAACTTAAATTGTGGATTGAGCTTGTTTTATTTTGTGTTTTATTTTGTGTTGTGTTTAGGAAAACTTATCTCATTGGGTTTAGCCAGATTTACCTGCTACACCCCTGGGTGTGCCTTATCAGTCAATTCCCAAATATTTTTGAGTGCTGCCATGTGCAAGGAAGTCAGCTAGATCCTGTGGTGTAGGAAACAAATTACCCTAGCACTCCCCTTCCCACATGCCAAGCAAACCAAACCAAAACAACTCAAACAAATCCTTATTACATCTTCAAAATTTGTCTCGTATCTTAAAAATATTTATGAGAAACCATTGATCCATAAAAAAGTAGGCATTGAGGACTTCATGCAAATATAGTAGTTATTTTTTTTCAGTTTTATTATACAGTAATTTATATACCATAACATTCACTCTTTTTAAGTGTTCAATTTAATGAGTTGTGTTAAATTTATACAGATGTATAAATTTGCTGTTGCAGCAAACCATAAAGTCACACTTCTATCATCCCCAAAACATTTCTTTGTACAGTCAGTCCTTGATTCCATCCCAGTTCCAGACAGACATTCACTTTCTTTTGGGTGCTATAGTTTTGCCTTTTATAGAATTTCACATAAATGGCATCATATGGTATGCAGTCTTTTGTGTCTGGCTTCTTTCACTTAGTATGTTGTTTTTGAGATACACCCATGTATCAGTAATTTGCTCCTTTTTTTGGCTAAGTAGTATTCCATTGTATGGATTTATTACTACATTTGGAATTGGCCATTTGAGTTGTTTTTCCTCCTTTTTTTTTTTTTTTTTGCTTTTATGAGTAATGCTGATGAACCTTTGCATGCAAGTCTTGTGTGGACGTATGTTCTAATTCTCTTGGGTAGATATCTTGGAATGGGATTATTGAATCATACAGTAAGGTACGTTTAATTTTTCATGAAACTGCCAAAATGTTTTCCAAAGTAGCTGAAACATTTTGTATTCATACCACCAATGTGTGAGTTTTCAGTTGTTCTACATCCTCACAACATATGGCATTGTCAATTCTTTTTAATTTTAGCTCTTTTGTGGATGTGTGGTGGCATATAATTGTGATTTCAATTTGTATTTCTCTAATGGCCAATTATATTGAGCATCTTTTAATGTACCTTGACTTTCCATATATCTTTTTCTCTGTTCAAATCTTATGGACTGGTTGTCTTTTATTGAGTTGTAAGAGTACTTTCTCTATCTGCCTCCAATTTCCTCTGCTTTTGCAACTTAATTTTAAGTTGAGTTTTGCTAAGAAAATGTTCAACTCGTCTATATGTTTTATTTGAAATACAAAAGGTATCACCTTATACAAGGAAAATAATATACTTTGAAGAATATTTTTGTAATAATGTAAGGAAGAGAAAGAAAAAAGTTCAGAGCAGAGATAAAGGAAGTTTTGGAGAAAGTGGAATAAGAAAGTGTAAAGGAAGAAAATGATCAGAAAAAGATAAAGAGGATAAAAATCACAAAATAAGATGTATTAAGGCCGGGCATGGTGACTCAAACCTGTAATCTCAACACTTTGGGAGACCAAAATGAGAGGACTGCCCGAGCTCAGGGGTTCAAGGCCAGCCTGAGTAACATGGCGAGAACTTGTCTCCACAATAAATCAAAAAATTAGCCAGGCATGGTGGCACATGCCTGTGGTTGCAGCTACTTGGAAGGCTGAGGTGGAAGGATTGCCTGAGACTAGCATGTTGAGGCTGCGGTAGCTGTGAGCGTGCAAGAGTGAGACTACAGCTCAAAAAAAAAAAAAAACATGTAATGACAGAGAGAAGCTAAGAAATGGAAGAAGGGAACAACAAACACATGCACAGATAAGGAGGAAAAAAGAAGACTAGGTAGGAAAGAAGAAGATTAAAAAAAACCGGAAGAAGAAAATGCCACTCCCATTCCTTCCACTTCCCGTGTCCCATTGTCTTGTCTCTCAGTTTCTCACTTCTCATGTACAGTCGGCTTTCTGGAAGTCCCACCTTTTCCTCCTACATTCCAATTCTTCAATATTTTACTGTTCCACCTTCCAGACATGCAATATAGCTGGATTGTGTCCTTTCCATTTTTAGTGTATAAAAGCATTGACTCTGAAGTTAATTGTCTGAATTCCAGTTCTATGACCGAGTGGAACACAACCTTTAAAAGCTCCAGGTTCACGTTCTATAAAGTGGGAACAATAACTGTACCAATCTCAGAGTTTTCTATGGACATTAAAAATTTATGTAAAGCGTGTATCATCATGCGTGGCACATAGTGCTTGGTTATTGAATATCATAGCTGCTATTAGAGTGTGTGTATTGGGGGAAGGAGTGTTTCTTGGTTATCATTCCTTATATCTTTGGCTCTCTATTCATCCTCTTTTTGGTCTGGGAGTATACAATGAAAATACTTAAGTGACAAAATATCAAAGCAAGCATCATGCTTCTGAAACTCAAAGCTGTAAACGCAACTGTGTTTGTTCATCTGGACTGTAATGTTGGGAGTAATAATAATGGATATTTACATAGTGTCTTAACTTTGAGCATTTTAACCTAATACAGACAGATATTTATTAGTGGAAGACTTGTAGGGCTCAGGGCTGGGATTTCCTGGGTTCTGTAATACTAAGATGACAAATTAACCACAATTTGATAAATACAGCAGAGGCAGGTAAGAAGTCTGAGCTTTTTATGTAAGTGCAGGACATGAACTCTATCCCTTTCAAGCCAGTCAGCTCCACTGCAATTCCAACTGTAAAACAGTATTCCTTCTGCCCCCTTTCTCATCTGCCTCTGCCTCAACACGATGACTAAAAGTTTGCTTGCCTCTGAGTAATTTGTATTTTTTTCCAATTGTTGGCAGGTTTTTCCTTGCATTAAGCTAAAATTTGCTTTGATCCTGGATCAATATAGGAAAAAAAACTTTCTTCCCTTTTTTACATGTAGACCTTCCACTATACAAAGTGAGGTGATGCCACACTTTTTTGTTTTCTCCTTGTTAGGTGACATTTCCCAGTTCCTACCATTGTTCCTCAAATAACAAGACTTCTGTGTTGGCTTGCTTTCCCATTTGTCCAGTCTAGTTTGTTAGAATGCCACTTAAAATGTGGCACCTATAATTGAAACTAATAGTCTGGAAGAGTTTCTTTCACCTCTAGTTGAGGTTCCATTCTTCTGTGAATCAGCCTAAAATGGCAGCGTCAACTTTTTAGCTGGTAGAGCACAGTATTCATGTATTTATATTTGGGGTAATCATATACTTACTATTTAAACCAGGACACTCTTACGAGTGAAAAGGTGGACGTGATTAACAACTAAGGTCGGCTGGGCTAAGTGGTTCAGCCTGTAATCCCAGCACTTTGGGAGGCCGAGGCCAGTGGATTGCCTGAGCCCACGGGTTCGAGGCCAGCCCGGGCAACTTGGTGAGACCTCGTCTCTACAATTAAAAAAAAAAATCTGGGTGTGGTAGCGTGTATCTGTAGTTCTGGCTACTCAGAAGGCTGAGGTGGAAGGATCGCCGGAGCCTAGCAGTCAATGCTGGGGTGGCCGTGAGTGTGCGTGCGATTGCACTCCAGCCTGAGTGAAGGAGTGAGGTTCCAAATAAAATAAAATAAAATAAAATAATAAAATAAAATAAAATAAAATAAAATAAAATAAAAATAGAGTCAGGAAACAGGTATGTGCCAGAACTGTCTTGGGCATGCAGGGATGTGTGGCCACTCTTAATTACATCAAGTTGAACTCAAGCTAAGGTCTAGGCTATTTTTAATTTTTTAAATATTAGCTGTTGATAGTCTTGGTGTTCCTCTCTATCATGTACTTAAATAGTTGAATTTTTTCTAAATTTCTTATTTATGTTTGTCTAAAAAGTTTAATTGTGTTGATGTTTCTCCTACGGAGATTAGTTAAAAATCTAGATTTTTTTTTTTTAATCTGCCAAGTTAGCTATTCCTTCTCAGTCGGCATCATCTGAAAATTTGACAACTTTCCTGCATATTTTTCCCAGTTGTCGCTAATCTAAAAGGTGCCTCCCCTAGATCCTCAGCACCAATCCGCCTCACCCTCATGGAACAATCCGGCTCCAGGAACCAACTGAGAACCAAGATCTTAGGGTGTTCCCTTCTCAGCTATTTGTATACATATTTTAATAGGAGACAAAAATCGCCTGTAAAATCTTTCAGAACAGAAAAAATAAGTATCTGGTGATTGTTTCTCAGGTAGCTTGGCAGGAGTTTCCTTTTACAAACGGTTCTGAGCATCTTCCATGTAACAGCTAATAAGTGCTGAATCTAGAGTTACATCAAACATGTTACTCTAGTAATAAGAGACATCCAATAGATGGGTGCTATAGTAAGGGAGAGTCCAACCCGAGTGGGGGTAAAAAGGAGGAAGGCAGTTTTAAAAGGGCATCTTCTGGTTGGGCTCAGTGGCTCAACCTGTAATCCCAGCACTTTGGGAGGCTGAGGCTAGAGGATTGCCTGAGCCCATGGGTTCGAGACCAGCTCAGGCAACTTGATGAGACCTCGTCTCTACAATAAATCAAAAAATTAGCCTGGCATGGTAGCACGCGCCTGTAGTTCCACCTACTTGGAAGGTTGAGGTGGAAAGACCACCAGAGTCCAGCAGGTCAACGCTGGGGTGGCCGTGAGTGTGCCACTGCACTCCAGCCTGGGCGACGGAGTGAGACTCCAACTCAAAAATAAAAATAGAAATAAAAATGAAAAAAAATAAAAGGGCATATTCCTATCCCATTGTAATTGTCTGGATACAAATTGAATAGGACAATCAATAAAAAGTTTTTGTCTATTTCAAAAGTAAATCCTAGAGCAAGGAAAAGTTCCCTTGGTCTCAGTTTCCCTTTCTCTTGACCACCAGACACACACACACACAAACACACATACACACACACACATGAATATATAATATGCTTATTTAAATTTTAGTGTTATTTAAACCTAACCTACGCATGTGTAGTCCTCTAGAATAGTGACTTTTAAGCACTTTTTGTTGCGACTCTTAGTAAGACATACATCGCAGTCCAGTGTGTGTGTACATCTGTGTGAGTATGTGCATGCATGCAAACACCCAGAAACAAAAGTTTCTTGAAAGTGTCCTTGCTATTTGTAATGTCTTCTCTTTCCCCTCCTCTCCCCTTCCCCTCCCCTTCCCCTCCCCTTCTTTCCTCCCCTCCCCTCTTTTTCTCTTTTTCTCCCTGTTCCATTCGGTTCCATTTCATTCCATTCAAAAAAGGCTGGTTGAGACCAAATAAATTGATTTCAAACCTGGTTTGCACAACTACAGTTTGTAAAACTCTGCTCCAAAGTTGTTGCCTGTTGATTTCTAAAGTATCTACTTTATGGTGGAATTAATCAATAGGCATGCCATTGCACTCCAGTCTGGGCAACAGTGAGACTCTGACTCAAAAAAAAAGAAATAAAGAAAGCTAGTCTCACATGAACATTAATCTATAATAACAATGGTTAGTAGAGCTCCATGATCTTTTGTTATTCTGGACACATCTCTGCTCACAGAAGAACTAGCACAACAAGCTGATTTTGTTTTAAGTCTCCCATATGAGAACAGCAATTAATTCAGTACTGGGACAATGAACAGCAAGCAGTTTGTGGCTCTAAATATCTCTATTACATAATTGTAACTTGGCATAAAATATCCTGTGTTAGACGTTTAACAAAAATTTTAGGTCAGGAGTTATTATAGTCATGCTAAAATTGGTTTAAAAAGGCGAGCCTACCTCTAAAGTTATTACCTGCATTCACAGTTTAATTGTTCAACTATTAGAAAATTGTGACTTTCTGAGTGGAGGGCTTGAGACCATAAAATTTTCTGCTGAAATGTAGAAACATTTGACTTGCTATTTTGATGCTTCTGTTGTGTTCATAGTTGTATGTGTGCAGATAGTCGCTTTCTAACATATTTTTCGGTCCTTGGAGGAACATTTTAGCATCTCTTAGAATTTGAAACCAGGGAAAGCTAGCCTATCATGAATGTATTTGTTAAAGTTTTAATTTGATATAGAGTGTCTTCTGTTAAATTATGAAGATGGTCTTTGGATTGATTGACCTAGATTAATTCTAAACACTAGTTTTGAGATTTCAGGAGAAATCTCATTTTGAGTTTCTTTCCTCATTTATAAAACTAATGCTTATCTCAAAGGGTTTTTAGAAGAATTAAATGAGGTAAAGTATGTGACAACCCCTGATATATAGAAAACACTATAGACATATATACTTTTATTTATTTATTTATTTATTTTTGAGTCGAAGTCTCACTCTGTAGCCCAGACTGGAGTGCAGTGGCACGCTCCCGGCCACCGCAACCTCTACCTGCTGGACTCTGGCAATCCTTCCGCCTTAGCCTTCCAAGTAGCCGGAATTGCAGGTGTGTGCTACCACGTCCGGCTAATTTTTGATTTATTGTAGAGATGAGGTCTCACCAAGTTGCCCGGGCGGGTCTCGAACCTGCAGGCTCAGGCAATCCACTCACTTCGGCCTCCCGAAGCGCTGGGATTACAGGCTGAGCTACCGAGCCTGGCCTATACTTATATTTAAACATATAAATAATATGTTATGTATATATCCTATATATGTGTGTAAATAAATAAATACGTATGTGTGTATGTATGTGTGTATGAATTCATTTCCTTTTCTTTTAGATCTGATACTTGTAAAATGAAATTTAGAGACTTGCATTTTGATTTCTGAACCAGCCAGTCTGCTTATTATACTTTTTTGATTATCAGTGTTAAAATGGCACATTGAGAATGGGAAAATTAATTGAAAAATTATACATTTTGATTTTCTGATAACAGATTCCACTTATGACTTGTGTAATGGTTTGCTCAATGCTGAAATTCACACCTTGACAAGAATGTAAATTAGCATTAATGCATTTGAATTTTATTTTTTTCCCTGCTCCAAATGAGGTAAATAATAAAGTTTCATTTGTTCTTGAGTATTTATCCATTAACATGTGAATCAGGCAATTAATTTCCTTGAGACTAAGATTTTGTAACTTTTTTATGTTTTAGCATTGATTTAATTACATATACACACAGAGCATACTTCCCATGAAAATCTATTCATTAGTTTCTTTTGAAGTATTCTAATTATTACTTGCATATATTTATCTTTCTCTAGAAGTTGTGTTAAATTGCAAGATTATGGTAGGATGAGAACCAAGGCATATTTTACATATTTTACTCTCTGATCAGTGTTTTTTCTACCATCTGTACTTGCTATGTATACTAATAAATACTTTAATAAATGTCTTAACAATTCCATCTTTAATTGATTAAAACCATATCTCTGAGTGGGAAGCGCAAAAAACCTGGATTTATGTTTTGGAGGGTAGGCCCCTTATAGTACAGGCTTCCCTGCTAGTTAAGTGTTCTAGGAACTCACTGGATCAGCAAGCATTGTTGTGAGAGGTTGCTTTCGGCTTCAGTGAATTTTTTTATTTTTTTTTAGCCAAATTTAGCAGTGGAGGGTTGTATACTTTAGTGACACTAATGTTAATAAGTTCTGATAACCCACTACCATTGGACACACCGAATTTTTATTTTTGGAGACTTTTAAAAACATGTTTCCCCGTTTCATGATGCGTGATTAATGAGCTCACCTGCTCACACTGTGCGGAGTATTCAGTAGTTTCTGACCAAAAATCGCATTACCCTTGTGCTCAGCCCTCTATTCATCTGATCTTGCCCTGAGCGACTTATTTATTTATTTTCCTGGATGAACAAGTCCTTGAAGGAAATGCTTTGCCAATGTAGAAGAGGTGAAACCAAAACGGCAGAAGCACTAAAAGGCATCAAAATTGACAAGTTCAAAAACTGGTGCAGTGGAAAAAGCCTCTTGATAGATGTTTTGCATTGAATGGTGAGTACTTTGAAGGTGACTAAAATTTAAAAATGTAAGAACAAATAACAATTTTTTATAAATAAATTCCAGGCTTTTTGGGAGGTTCTCCAAAAAGCCTTGTATTATAGGAAAGAGGTGTTCTTAGTATCTGGTAATAAAAATGATACTTTCTGAGGAGACCCTGACATGATGATTAAATCAGAGTTGAGGTAGAGAAATCAGAAGCATGCTGTCTGAGGATTTTTAGGGTCCTGCGTAGAAGTAGAGTTAGATTTGTTCTAAATGGCCTCTGGCTGTATGTGAGGAATTATGAACAGCATTTGAAGCGAGACAGATTTCGCCTCAACATGACAAAGCTGCTCCCAAATGATGCCTTTGTGTGGCTGCAGCACACTGAATTGGATTTGGAGGATCTAGGTTCACATTCCATCTCAACTCCTCACCAGCTTTGTGGACCTAAGAAAAAAATCTCAGTTTCCTTCTCTGTATCATGGAGAAAATGACCCTGGCTAACTCTTCAGGGTGTTGGAAAGATCAAATGATCTTTATTATCAACATACGGTGCTCGTTATAGTTTACAAACACTCCATGGTAGTAAACTGTTGAGCAAATCAGGCACGGCATTGGTGTCTTTACCACCAAGAGGTCAGGCAGTCACTTGTCAGAGCATTTAAACATGCTTGTGTGGTTGAACTTGTTCATATTTTTAATTTATTCTTATCTAGAGATTCTATCCTAAAGGTTCAAGGCAATTCACTCTCGGACTTTTTGCTTCTTTACCTCAAAGGAGGGAAAGGTTGGGTTTTGTTTGTGTTCCCTTTAAGTGCTAACATTTTAGCAGTCTACAAGCCTATAACTACAAAAGCCCATTTCTTTCTTTTCCTCTTCAGTAGTAAAATAGCTGACTTTTGACTAGAGGAAGTTATATTACAGTCTTCATGGTTGCCAAGCTGTGTGTTGTGATTAATTTTAATGTTTGCTAACACATGCAATAAATTTTTCTTGGCCTTTGAAGCATTCTAGAGGATGCTTGCCCTTTCAGATACCCTCTCTAAACACCTGCCTTAGGTAAGGCAAGAGGGGACAGATGTTTGGATTGAAATTTCCATGCTTAAAACAAAACATGCTCCTTTTTAAAACCTTTAAAAATAGTTTTATACAAACACTGTATTTCAGGTTATGTTCCTTAGAGAAACTGAAAAACAAAAACAGTCACAGTGATATTTTCGGTTAATAAATGCATACCTATCCCTTGATCAACTCTGAATTCTAATTTCTAGTGTCCAGTGGCCCCTTTTCTGACTATCTCTTGCCCTAGGGAGAGTTTTCTTACCACTTTCCATTTTATCATTGGGAAGTTCCTAGCCTGCTCTTCTGTCTCAGAGACCATTGTCTTCACTCTGCTACATCTCCTTTATGTTATGAAGAAAGAAAGAAAAACCCCTTACACTCTCCCTCTCCACCTTTCTCCAAATGAAGATAAGCCCTTGGCAGCCATGTTCCCTCAGTATGAGGTAACTTTACAAGCCACTATGAAAGAGCCATCTGTTGAATGCCTGCCTTGTGACAGGCAGTTGCTGATGATTTAATATGCCTTGCCTCACTTAAATCTTAAGAAATCTTTAGGAAAAGGAGAAATGAAAGAAAAAGTTTTCTTTTCACTATTACCAAAGGAAGCTGCTGGCCAAGGCATAACTTGAACTTCACATATAATAGCCTCCAATGAGTCCTGATGTTTGCTTCTGGGGTGCAGAAACTACCTCGGATACAAATGTTTTCAAAAGTGCTTTTTACAGGTACAAAGCAAACCATTTCAAAACTGTTTAGATAGGGATTGTAAGTGGAGGTGTAGACTGGTTTTCTGCCTGCTTTCCAAAGAAGCACGTGGGAGGGTTGGGTCTTTGACTTCCGGTGCGATATGTTGTGGGATATGTGCTGTATGCCATTTGAATGGCTTTCATATTTCTTCCCTCCACTAGCATTTGTAATTAGGCCAAAATGCCACCAATTATTTCAATTGAAAGTGAACCCTTCTGATGGCTTAATTTTCTTCTACTGCTGTTAAAAAAAGAAAATTCTAATTCCTGGCCATTGCTCTTATAATATTGCCTGCTTGAACACAGTATGTCTTGTTTAATTATTAACATTTCCTGCACTTCTTGTAATTCTGCAAAATTGTTGGCTTCAGGTCTTATTGCTAAGTTTTTTTGAAAAAATTAAACTAAAATGACTTCCTTTTATTTGTGCTTTCGAGGCTTGCTCTGTGAAATAAGGAGTTCTTTTTTTATTCCTCGAGTCTTGAAATGCTGAAGAGATTGTTGTCGCCTGGTTAAAAAATGATGCTGAACTGATTTCTAATTGGAGAACTCCTGAAACCTTTTTCTCAGTAGCATTACACCTCTAATGTAGGAAGTGAACAGACCAGTAAATACTAGAGAGTTTAGAAGCAGGGTGAGAAGGGTGGATAAGAGGGGGTTGCTCTGAAGTAGCTGAGTCCCTGCACACTGGAAAGATGTAGGTTTGTCAAAGGCCCCACCCTTGCTGATGTAATGATTGCAACTGCGGTTTAAAAAATATATCTCACAGGAATGAAGATTTTCATCCTCTGCTCACTGCCATTCTGGTTCAAGGAGTTTGGGAATTTTGTACAAAAACACATTGTGGTATCTTAGACCAAAGGGGCGAACACCTAATCATTAATTGGGCATTCTTGCTGTGTGTTTGGGTTTCATCTGAGAACTCTACTTTTTGTTACTGTTTGGTGAGAACTCTGTAAGGGTTTAGTCATCTCTTCATCTTAGTGAGGCTATTGCTGAAAGAGTGAAGCAATATCAATAATAATGGCTTACATTTATAATAGGGCTTTAAGGTTCACAGAGAACTTTCACACCGATTATCTTTTTGTGCATCTCAGCAGCCCTGTGAATTAGGTGTGGCAGGTATTATTAATGCTTTTATTATGCAGTAAATTTAGAATCAGACAAAATGTGTGACTAGTCTAAGAACAGTAGATATTTTTATGAGTTCTAAAGGAGGCAGAGAGAGAATTAAACATACACCCCATCACCACCAGTAAAACCTTTTATACAGAAGACTGTGTGCGCCCTGCCTTCCTTCCTATCACCCTTTTAAAACAGTCCTGCAACATTAGTTTGCACAAAGAAATGGATTGGTTATTTACTGTGATATAAAACGAGATGCCACCTGTGGGAGATTGCTGAGGGTAAATCTAAGGTCCTGAAACGGAAAGGGCTTTTGAAATCTAAGGCTTTGTACCTCAGACAGAGTGGATGGAAACTTGTTCATTTGGCTGTCTTCATTTCCCCAACTTCCACCTTTTCTCAACTGCACATTTTTTTTTTTTTTTTTTTTGAGTTGGAATCTCACTCGGTCGCCCAGACTGGAGTGCAGTGGCTGCTCCCGGCCACCGCAGGCTCGACCTACTGGGCCCCGGCAATTCTTTCACCTCAGCCTTCCAAGTAGCTGGAACTACAGGCATGCGCTACCACGCCCGGCTAATTTTTTGATTTATTGTAAAGATGAGGTCTCGCCAAGTTGCCTAGGTAGGTCTCGAACCTGCAGGCTCAGGCAGTCCACTCACCTCGGCCTCCCAAAGCATGGGATTACAGGCTGAGCCACCGAGCCCGGCTTCAACTGCACATCTTATTATTACGCCTATTGGTTCAGCTGCCTTCTTCTTAATCTATGGTGACAGTCAAACTACTCAACAACTCCAGTTTCCATCTCCACTATCTCGTGGTGGAGGCAATGGTATTTGGAGCTGGTCTATTGTTATCTTTCGCATGCTGTAGGAGCTTAAAACCCTGTTAAGAGTTCAACATTTCCTTGGAATATAATGCATCCTCCTTAGCCTAGAGTGTAATACTCTATAGTTTCTGACCTTAGCTTGCCACTCCATTTTCATTTCACTACCTAGGAGGTGGTTTTCTCACATGGTTAGTGAGTCCCTTAGCATGCTTCTCTATCTTCATACCAGCCATTGGCTCTGTTTGGAATGCCCCTCCTCTGAACATTGAAGCACCCTTGCCTATGTGCTGAATTAACATTGGTCCTGTAAAATGTGGCTGTGCCTTCTCCTTTCTTCTCGCTTGGGAAGTCTTCTCTGACCTCCCTTGCTTTATGTCCTACAGCATCTTCTCCAGAGCTCTGCTGTGAAGCTTCCAGCATACTGTGAGCCTTCTGAGGAAAGGGTCTGATTCTTAACCAGCAATGCAACGCATGACCCTCTGTAGAGGGACTGCAGTAAACATGGGTTGGCTGATTGTTTGGCTTCATCTCATGACCTCAGCCACACAATCAGGAGTGTTTGGCCACTGTATAGTAGGTTTGCTAACTCTCCAAAGATACCACTCATTAGAAGTGCTATTGGGGTGCTCTAGAATTTGAAAAAAAAAAAATTTCTTTCTCAAATAACCATTTCCTGATGAGCTTGATTAGGTATCTGCAGCCATGGAAAATGATACAGTTTTTCTCTTTTCTTTTTATGCATAAATACAATCAGAAGTATAGACTTCAGGTTATAGAGTTCAGTTCCACTTGAACACCGATTTTTGTGCTTGCCGCACTAAGACAGTATAGAGTTTTGTCACTTGCCTGGTATAGGATAGTTAAAATAGTCTGTTGTTTTAAATTGAGTTCTCTTTTGACAATATTTGTGAACAACCTCTATATTCATGCTTCAACAATTTGTATAATTCTCTCTATAGTTGCTAATGTATAGAAATTAACTTCTAAGATATGCTGCAAAAGGAAAACATTTTTCAGGTGAAACTATTTAGTTTTCACATAAGTGTCAAGTGATAATTCCTGTATCATATTGTAATTGTGATGGTTTCTCAGCTTACTTTTAGCAGCTGAATGATATCTGCTAAAAGTAAGATTTATTTCTGCTACCTATAAAATATTTACTCATCTGTATCAGTAATTTTTAAACTTGAAATTAAGAATTACTTTGCTATGGCCTTGTGCATAAATGGGGGGGATAGATTTTGCATTTATAATGACAAGGTGTAGAAAAATGTCACTTCTGTTTTTTTCTAAATTTCTTAAAAAATTTATGGTTATATTTCTTGACCATTAATGTGTTAGAGCCATAAGGAAGTAAACTTTGAAAAGGAGCATCTTTTAAAATATTTATTTTAAAGAAAATAATGAGCATCTTTATAGATATTAATTTTAAAGAAAAGAATGGAACATGTCTGTTATATGGCTGAAATGGATATTTGAGCTGACTGAGTTTTATTTTTATGATACATTTTTGATAAGTGAGAATGATTTTAAATATTAACACACCAACTAAAATAAATTTGTTATTGAATTTATAAAAATTTTTATGAGGAAAAATGAAAACAATATTTGAATGCTTTGTAACTTCTCCTTTATCATAGAATTTTGGGAATTGATCTTTATTTTAGATTGTCATTCATTCTACAAGCATACAAAATCATTAGCATATAAATTGTTTAGTCTTTCCATTTTTATCATTAGAAAAGAAAATACATATCTTGCTTTTTGACTTACAGATATCACCAATTCTAGTATTTCACTATGTTTTCCTATCTTGATAGTTAGTAGTAAAGTCAGGACTATAATCTTGGTTTAGTTTTTGTTTAGTTTTGCTTTGTTTTTCCATCGTATCACATTGTCTGTTAGATTTCCACACCATATATTCACCCAGGTATTTGGAAACTTAGAGAACTGATGGCTCAAATAGTCAGTTGAGATTATGTCTACTTCTTGTATCCCTTTGGCTGTCCAAAAAAATACCACACATATGTGTTAATTGTGTAAGTTCAGATAGGATAATGAAAGTCACTAATCTCATTTTATTCACTTTCTAAGACCAGGTACCCCATTATAATTAATAAAAGTCTTACCATATAACAATCATATTGGTTTTATTTCTTTATAAATTATACTGACTGTAACATTCTTGAAAAAACTTAAACTAACAAAGAAGGGAGTATATTAATTATCTAAATAATTATTTGAAAAGGATGTTATAGAACAACTTTAAGTTGACTGAAGGGTAGACCGTATGACCTTTAAACATTCTTTATATGTGGAGATTCCAAGATCTAAAACTAGGCTATAAGAGAAATAAATCTAAGAGATGCAGGTATCCTTAGTTACAGTGTTTCTGTTTATTGGTTTGTTATAGACTGCCTTTTCAAGGTGTGCCCTATGAACCGATATTCTGCCCAGAAGCAATATTGGAAAGCCAAGCAAGCCAAACAAGGGAATCACACTGAGGCAGCTCTGCTGAAGAAACTACAGGTAAGGGCCAGGCTTTCTTTTGTCTGGCTTAGGTTAGTTTAGGACCAGCAATAACAAAAGATGGATTCACATCTTTCTAGCTTTGTGATTTCGCCTAATACACAAAGATTTAGAATAAATGTAGCGACACACTGAAAGTAGAAGGGAGTTTTAAGTAACAGGGTGTGACCATTTATTTCCTGGCATGTAGGTAACACATTACTACTGCTATTTTTTAAGGTGTGCCCAACTAATTCAAAGCCTCACATCATAATGAAAATCAATTTAGAATCTCTGTAGGAATATGAAACTCAGTCATATTGACATAATACTTAATTTTTTTCATGAAAGACTATGGAAAAAATAATTGAAAGGTCATTGTTTCTGGTTTGTCTGAGTGTAAATTTGATAAAACACGATTTGTATCATTAAAATTCCTGTTAGTTTCAGAATTGAAAACTGTATTTTGAGACTTCTGAAATTCACCTACTATCCTGGTTGATTTTTCTAGCAACATTCCTGTAACGTTTGGAGATACTGAAAGAGGCACAGGACAAAGGACCGGTATAAACCAAGCATTTATTGGGGAAGAAACTCCCAGGCGAGGTCCTGTGGTCCGGAAAGATGGGTATCCCCCAATAAACGCTTGGTTTATACCGGCCCTTTGTCCTGTGCCTCTTTCGGTATCTCCAAACGTTACAATTCCTTCTTAAGGTAATTTTATAACACCAAAGAACCTAGTACTTTACAACAATTTCCAACCTAAAACTGGCCTAAGACATTTTTGGCTGTATTTCAGCATACATTGAGAAGTTATCACACTATATTGTAATCATTTATTTAATTACTATTCCTTTTCTCCCCTTCTCTCCAAGCACCATGAGTAAAATAACCAACCTATTTTGTTTCTGGTTATATTCTTTGTTCTTAAAAAAATTTGTCAGTTATTTTGCTCAGTTGACTATATTTGCACATTGAATATTTGATGATCATCTTATAGCATGCTGCAGAACTGGAACAAAAACAAAACGAATCAGAGAATAAGAAACTGTTGGGAGAAATTGTGAAATACAGTAATGTTATACAAGTAAGTCTTTATTTATTTTCTCTTAAAAGAGGTGACTATTTGCCAGTAAGTTGGCAGGCATGCCAAACTGCATTAAAAATTTGGGATACTAGCCGGGCTCAGTGGCTCAGCCTGTAATCCCGCACTTTGGGAGGCTGAGGTGAGTGGATTGCCTGAGCCCGCGGGTTCAAATCCCACCTGGACAACTTGACGAGATCTCATCTCTACAATAAATCAAATAATTAGCCGGGCGTGGTAGTGCCTGTAGTTCCAGCTACTTGGAAGGCTGAGGCAGAAGGATCGCCGGAGCCCCAGCAGGTCGAGGCTGCAGTGGCCGGGGGCGGCCACTGCACTCCAGTCTGGGCGACAGAGTGAGACTCCAACTCAAATATATATATATTTCAAATATATATATATTTGAAATACAATAGTTTGTTCTTTGGTGGGAATTATAGATGCGGTGATACACTGTGATGTATTCAGTTAGTATTTAGTGTACTATTCTATATGTTTAAGAAGAAGTCCGATATATACTTTTAAAGAAGTGATCTTACCTGGATGTATGCACAAATTGTTGCATCAAAAAGAAGGTAGGGAAACAATTTCTAAAGGCCTGTAATAAAAGAGTCCTTTAGATTAATGGGGCCAATGTTTAGCATAAGCAGTTTTATCTTTCCATTTTGTAGAGAGAAAAGTTTTCAAATTGTACTTTTAGAGGGAAGTCGTCCTTGAATTGTTATGTGTAGGTCTTATGTTTCAATTAGTATGCACGCTCTGATTTATCTCAGCTGCATTCCTTTCTTATGCTTCATTTGAATCTTGTTAGCTTTTTACTTGGTTATTTGTTAATATATGCCCCACCTTGTTCCAAAAAGAATGTAGGGCATTTTCCAAAATCCAGACCACATAACAAGATAAAATTGAAATAAGGAAAGCAATTGGGTCACAGGGAAAATAAGAATTGGATGAATAAGTTGAAGTAGGGGTAAGGTATTTTTATAAAAACTATGCTGTAAAGTCTGGTAAATTTTGACTTTAAGTCTTTTTGTTGCCCACTTAGCCACAGGGAAGCATAATTTGTTACAGCATTGGCAGAGGAGGTAACATTGAGCCAAATCAGAGGTCTGGAAGCACAGCTGTTCCCAGGAATAAGACCAGGGAAGTGTTTCTCTTATGCTTGCTCATAAAGAGGACACTGTTTAATATGGTAAACAATAGCGTTAACAACTTCCTTACAGTAAATATTACAATAAGTCGTTTCATAGAGCTGTTTTTAAAAATAATATCCCCTGGTATTTTGTTATTGGCCAATGGCAAAATACCAGAACACTGGGCAGTCAAAGCAATTCTCTGATGGGATAAGAGGAGAGGACCTGGGTCTGTAGCTCCCTGAATGCATGACTGAATCTAATGACAGATAATGTGGCAAGAGTGGGCTGCATGGCCCTTGGGCAATCCCCCATAAACAGAGTTTCCCTTAACCAGTTTTGATTAATATTACTTGTCAGCAAGTGGAGCTTAGTTCCCTGTCAGGTACCCGAAGTGTAAATGTTTGCTTGTTCGGTTAGGGGCTGAACTGTGTGCTCTAACATGGTGGATCCCAATGGAGTGGGTTCGGCCCAGGATAGTTTCCATTGATTTAGTTACATGAGTACCCAGGGTATGACAATGAACTTTTCAAAAGAACTGCTTTTTATTTTAAGATAATTTCTTTCTTATATTGTGGGAACTGAAATGATTTTTCTTCTTTGAAATGATTATAACCATAGGTGGAAGATTTATTTTGTTTTGGTTTTCCTGCTCGATAGAATCATGTTTGGTAAGATTTCTGAGAAATGGTGCTTTTACCCTTCTCTGGGAGGGGTCAGGGTCAGCATCCTCTGGCAGAAGTCGCAAGGCCTATTTAGGATGTGCAGTTAGTTTCCTTATACAGGAAGAAAGAGGGCTGTCTGTGGGCAGCGATGGTCAATAACACTAAGTGGGTTGGTGTATTATTTTAGTTTCTTGGATTTTCTTTAGTATATTCTACTTTTGAGGCTGGCAGGCATTGAGAAAGGATATGGTTTGGAGGAACCTCCAGATCACCTTTGAAAAGCCTGGTTTTATTTTATTATTTATCAATAAATGAAAAATCACTCAGAGGTGTCCTCTCGTTTGTTTTTCTTGTGTGCCCACTTCATTATGAAGAAGAATTGGAAGTGGAGGGAAGAAGAAACCCAAAGAAAGTCAAGTGGGAAAGATGGTGGGCATGGACTTTGAAAACAGCTCCTATTTTAATCTCCATATCAAACTGTATTATGTGAATTTATGATACATGTATAAATATATAAATGTAATTAACAGAAGAGATCAAATAATAAGTGTGGTAATCCATGTCTTTTCCCTATAGCTACTGCATATAAAAAGCAACAAATATCTGACTGTCAACAAGAGATTACCGGCTTTACTGGAGAAGAATGCCATGCGTGTGTCCTTGGATGCTGCAGGAAATGAAGGGTCTTGGTTTTATATTCATCCCTTCTGGAAGCTGAGAAGCGAGGGTGACAATGTATGTCAATATAAAATCAAGAGGGAAATAGTGGGTTTGTAAAGAAAATAATTCTTAATAAGTAAAAGAATCCAGAAAGCACAATAAAAATACAGTTTTCAATCAAAATATTATTTTTATGCTAATATCTTTAATGGGTTAAATGAATTTATTTATTTTTCTCATAAATCACAAAAGACAAAGTTCAAATTAATTTAAAACCATCTTCCAACTAGAATTTGTTTGTGAAAGAATTTAAGCTACCTTAATATTGGCTGAGGCTTTTAAAAGAGAAGCAGTTGTGGCACATGTCTATAATTATAGGCTCATGCCTATAATTCTGGCACTTTTGGAAGCTGAGGTGGGAGGATTGCTTGGGCCCAGAAGTTCAAGACAAGCCTGGGCAACATAGCAAGACCTTGTCTGTCCAAAAAAATTTAAAAATTACCTGGTTGTGGTGGCAGGCACCTGTAGTCCCAGCTACTTGAGAGGATGAAGTAGAAGAATTGCCTGAGCTTAGGAGGTCTAGGCTGTGGTGAGACTCTGACATAGGGGAGAGGGATGAGGAGAGAGGGGTGAGGGGAGAGGGGAGGAGAATGAGAGAGAGAGAGAGAGAGAGAGAGAGAGAGAGAGAGAGAGAGAAGCAGAATTTACTTTTTTTGTCTAATCAGGAGAGTATGGGAGTATGGTTGTAAGGAAAAAGAGTCATGTTTAAGAAATGGTGTCTGCCTGTTTAAATTAATAGAGTGATAATGTGAATTGTGACAATATCCCATTTACTGGCTCTATGGCCAGATGCTTGCAACCTATAAGTCTTAATAGATATCTAATGTGTGAGAAGCTATAGGTTGATACCTGCTTGTACATGACAACTGTATTTAGAATACGTTTTGGAATATGTCAGTATTGTCATCTAAATTTTAGAAGTTGCTGAAATATTTTCTGCTACTTTGTAGAGTTGAGAAAAAATGATGAGTACTAACTCCACAGGATCAGTAATTTGATATTTCTGTGTGTAATAAATAAAGTACTGGGTGACAGCCAGCACAAGTGAGTTGTTCCATAAATGCTGGTTGACATGGAACACTGAATACCTTTTTGATAGAATACCTTATAAATGCTAGATCAGGTGACCAGTAGTTGAGATTTTAAAAAATAACATTATTAATTCAAAGCAATATAAAAGTATAATTACTCTGATAGTTTTTTTCAGTCAATACTTTGGTTACATTTGTAATGTTTTAGATATTTCTTGTATTTCTTGTCTTAGAAATGTCTTATTTTTATAGTGAATCTATTTTTTTCTGGTAAATTTTAAAGTACAAATTCAATTCCACAGGATGCAAGATTCATGATTTAATTTGAATAATCAATTATCTGGTGATTTCTTCTTCTGGTAAGGTTTGGGAGAAGCATGGCATGCAGGAATGCAATACACTTTAAGTTTTGTGTTGATTGGATTCCTTAAAAAAAAAGTTCTGTCTTTTTTTCTTTTGGCATCAAGTGATATGTGCTGTGAGCATGATACATATTTTAATTTCAGCAGGTAGTTAATTGCAGTCAACTCTCAGTCATCCAGAGTGGACTCTGTGGTTTGTGAGCAACCCATATCTTGGGTGCCCTTTCTTGTAATGCTCGCTCCTCTCCCCAACCCTTCACTGAGTGGTGTCCCTGTCTGCAGGAAGTCCATGAAAATTAAACATCCAAACAAGCAAAACCTGAGCTCAGGCTCTGAAGGAATGTGATGAAACGCAGTGATTGAATAAATTAGGTCTTTAGATGAGCTGTGGGTTTTATTAATTCATTCTGTTTATTTATTCATTCTATTTCTTTCCCTGATTCTAAATCACTCTGCAGAGTCAATAGAGAGTTGAGTGTAATGAACTATTTCAAATAATTAGTTTTACTGGAAACACAAAACAAAACTAAACCTACTACCCAAACAATCAATCTTCGTGAAGATGGACAATGTAATTGTTGAGTGCAGTAAGTTCCCCTTATCGGGATGTGCTTCATGACGCATGGCTAAAACAACTTTCCATATTGCTTTTTGCTGAAACAGCTCACTGTTTTTGTTCACCACTGTGTAACTTTTGTGTGTGTGATTGGGTTACTGTAGCAGCATAAGCACACCCACAGCCCCATATTGGCCATATAAATAATTATATTATAAGACTAATTTTCTTCCCTAAAATAGGTACATCTTTCTAAAATATAAACCTAATATATTTTATTGAAATGCTGTCCAATGGTTCAATTACTACTGATTTTCTTTTAAAACAAATTAAATCAAAAAGAGGAAACTGCAATGTTTAGAGGACTTTTAAACTGATATTTTGCTGTTTAGCAACAGTTAAGTATCCAACAAGGCGTTCTGTGACCCAAATGAAATGCAAGATGAAGCTGATGAGAGAGAGTCTGTGAGAAAGGGGACCATATCCTAAAACACATCAGTGGTTTATACTACTTAGAAGCACCTTTAAGACATCTCTTGCAGAGTTGTGGGATAGGTGGTTTTGGGAGGGGAAGGAATAGAGTCATGGGTCTCTCAATTTTCAGCTTGTATAGAAAGCCTTTGGTTGCTGTTGAACTGTTAGAAAGTTACTGGGGCATGAGCAGAGAACATAAGTATTTCATTTTCATTTATCTTCCCTTGATTGAGTAGTTAATCTTTTCATTTTCATTTTTTTTTTTTTTTTTGAGTTGAAGTCTCACTCTGTCGCCCAGTCGAGTGCAGTGGCCGCTCCCGGCCACCGCAGCCTCGACTTGCTGGGTTCTGGCGATCTTTCTGCTCAACCTTACAAGTAGCTGGAACTGCAGGCGCATGCTACCACGCCCGGCTATAATCTTTTCATTTTCAATTTTGATCTAAAAAGACACAGGTTCTTTACCTTGATGGTAGATTTTAAAAGTGAAAAAAGGCCAGATATTCTTCAAATCAAGAGAAAATTTTAACTCTTTGGAAAAGAAACTCTTCAAATAGCAAGTAAATTTTGCTATTTTAGAAAAACTGTATGCCTTGAATTTCTAGCAGAGGTGGAGCTAGAGCCCTGGTGTTTTGGTTTCTATTGCAATGGTCTTTTCACCATACCTGGTGACAACTTCAAGAGAAGGGTAACTGCTAGTGGCATTCTTTCCCTCTTTATTTTCAGCAGAATCTCAGCTTGAATCTTACATGACTCTTGCGTAGAATTAATAGCAGTGCTTTTCGAATTGCAATGGAAAAGAAAAGATGTTTGTGCACTAGGAGTGAATGTGATGGCTGATCCTATGATGCGACAGAAAATGACTTCACTCTTAAGTTCTATATTACACGTATAGCTTCTCAGAAAGCATCTGACCCCATCTATGCATGAGGTCCCAAAATGCATTATTCTGAAAATGTTACCAAGTTCGCACATTTGCCAAATTATCTAATTAGATATGAATTCCCTGAGCATAGGGACTATTTCTTACACACTTCTTTTTTTCTTCCGGGTACATCTTTTTTTTTTTTTTTTTGAATTGGAGTCTCACTCTGTTGTCCAGGCTGGAGTGCAGTGACATGCTCATGGCCACTGCAACCTCAACCTGCTGGGCTCAGGCAGTCCTTCCACCTCAGCCTTCTAAGTAACTGAAACTACGGACATGTGCTACCACGCCTGGCTTATTTTTTTATTTATTGGAGATGAGGTCTCACCAAGTTACCCAGGTTGGTCTCGAACCCCTGAGCTCAGGTAATCCTCTCACCTTGGCCTCCCAAACTGAGCCCAGCCTGGGCACCTCTTAATGTTCTTTTCATTCACATGATCTTGTCCATTTCACTTGCAAGTCTTATTCAGGATGGTTAGTTAAGGTGATCATTGTCAAGAATAAGAGACCTAAAAATTAGTGAATTAGTTGCATTCTACTTATGAATGCTTTTCTTATGAACTATTAGAAGCTGTTTATAGACATCAAGGAACATTTTGGTTTTATGACTGGTCTTCTCAAAAATGTATAAAACTACACGGATGGTGTTTTGAAGTATGTTTTGACCCAAAGCTTACAGATAACTGTAGTAAAATAGTATGACTTAGAACCGCAAATATAGGTGCAACCAAAAGTATTCTTTGAATTGGAAGGATATAGTTAAAATATATCATTATATTTAGCAACTTATTGGCTAGTATTTACATGGTACAGATGAGAATGGAATAGTAAACCAGATCTAGTTGTTCATCAGGAAATTGGAAGACCAGATATAGTACTGACAAAATGTGGAATCAAGCTCTCAATTCCTTAATAGTTATGGGTGGCTATTCAGGTCTTTACATGGCTCTGCAGTTTGGAGCTGATTTGGTGTTATGTGCAAAAACAAGTGTTTTGGGGGCAGTCAGGGGGTCAGAAACAGAGCTTAGTCATGCTGACTTTCATTTGTTTGGGTTTATAATTTAATTTTTTAAAAAGGTACCAATTTGCAGTTGAAAGATAGAAAACAACATAAAGATATATTGTGAGAAGTCTCTCTCCTCATGTTCTTGCCTCTAACTAATTCTCACTCCCTTCTTTCACAGTTACCCACAGTTCTCTATGCATGCACTCCTATTCCGTCCCTCTCATTTTTACATCAGAAGGTAGCATACTATATTCCTTGCTTTGCTCCTTCATCTTTTCACTTAATGCAGTTCTTTGATGATGTTTCCTTATCTGTACCTATCTTCCATGATGAATTCGACAGGTAGTGTGATGAGCAGAGACCAGTCTGGAAACTGTAGAAGCTATTTCTGCAAACCAAAAAACAGCCTTCTTTTGTTTGATTAGTGAACTTGAAGTTTCACTCTTGTATTTTGATCTCCAGATATAGTTTGTGACAGTACCATATGTGAATGTAGACTCCTGTGTCTAATCCCTATAAGATTATCTGATATAGAAAATATGAAATTAGGGCTGAGCATGGTGGCTCTCACCTGTAATCCCAATATCCTGGTAGGCCCAGGTGGGAGGATAGCTTGAGTCTAGGAGTTTGAGACCAATCTGGGCAACATAGTGAGAGCTCTACGTCACTACAAATAAATTTAAAAAATGAGCCGGGCATGGTGGTACGTGTCTGTAGAACCAGCTACTCGGGAGGCTGAGCCCCGGAGGTTGAGGCTGCAGTGAGCCATGATAGTGCCACTGTACTCCAGCTTGGGAAACAGTATACAGCCTAGACTCATTTTTTAAAACTCACACACACACACACACACACACACACACACACACACACACACACACACACACACATTATGTTTCTTCAAGTTTTTGTTTAGATTAAGATACAGTACATAGAGAAGTTCTGTTTATTCATAGTGACTAAGTCATAATTTGTTTTTCATTTATCTATCAAATGAATCTATTCTAATATTTAATTGGTATAAAATATTACAGGGAAGGTTTTGGCTTCCATTTTTGAGATAATGAGCAATACTATAATTAAGAGTATAGTTACTGCAATAATATGTCTAATATGTTAAAGAAATTTAGCAACCCAAGTAACTTTAATAACTAAAATTAAACTTTTCATTATCATCATTAAGAAAAGTTAACTTCAGTTCCTCACAATTTGAATGACAGATAAAAATCTATGAAGATAAAGTGGATATTGCTATGACAGCATAAATAAGAAATCAACTTAGACTTACTTCTTTAGAGCACTTACTTCTTTTCTCATAATCAATTTTAGTTTTTATTAAAAATGAACACCAGATTTAAGGAGCTATGTTAGCTTTGGATGTTTAAGATAAGAGTAAACCAGATGCCCAAGATCCAAACAAAAAATATTTCTACGAGGTCATACCTAATCCTGGAATTCCTGAATCCAAAGGACATTAGATATTTTAATAAATTTTTGAGATTGTGAGAAGATCAACTTTGCCGTACTTGTCTTTCATTGCAAAGATAATATACCTGTGTAACATTTTCTGATTACCCTTTAAGGTGTTCTAATATTTAGGCAAATTGCTTTTTATGGTGGCAGATGCATTTTTTTCTCTGTATTTGCTGTGCTGGTAGTGTAAGACCATGTGCAGAGAGAGAATGTCCTATTTATTGAGTTTAAGAAAGCTCTAACTGAAATGGGAGATTAATATGATAAAGATCCACTAGCTTTATGAATCCAGACTGATAGGCACTATGGGGCATGCTTTTATGATCATTTATTAGAAGATATTTTACCTCAAAGAGAAAAAGAATTGAACTAAAATTTGTGTGAAAAATAAATGAACCAATCTCAGATCAATGATGCAGATTCCTATGCAGTTATTTTTAGCTTCAGATATAATACCAAAGATCCTTGCAGTGTCTCAATTATACTTTGTTTCTAATTTCTAGATTGTTGTAGGAGATAAAGTTGTTTTGATGCCAGTGAATGCAGGACAGCCACTCCATGCCAGCAACATAGAGCTTCTTGATAACCCAGGGTGTAAAGAGGTAAGTTCAAGAGGAAAAGGAATGGATTTTTTTATTTTCTCATGAGAGAAGTAGAGAAAAGTCATATAGTTTCTTTCTTTGTTTTCAAGAGCGTCATCCCAGTTTTATTCTAATTATTATTCCTAAGGCACATATAAATATGCTTGACTATTGCTGTTTTTGGATGGTCTTTTGAAGATAAATTTGTATTGAACTGTATTCCTTATTGTCCAAGGTTGTCTTTTCTTCTCCTTTTACTAGTTGAAGTAGTAATTTCTGTTATAGAATAGAATCTATAGTATTATAACTCTTTACATTTCTTCATTAATAGGTGAATGCTGTTAACTGCAATACTAGCTGGAAAATCACATTATTCATGAAATATAGTTCCTATCGAGAGGATGTATTAAAAGGAGTAAGTATGTGCTACAAAGGACATTTGCTGGAAAAAGTGAAGGTAGTATTACTGAAATTCTAGATGTAAAACCTATGAACCTATGGTGTTCATAACTGAGTTTTTCCTCCCATTATTTGAAATGTATGGATAAGCACTCAAAGCCAAGTAGCTAGTGGAAGGGCCCAGAGTATCAAAACCAGAAAAAGAGACACCTCTTCCCATCTCTATTTGTTCAGACAGTTGTTGGAAATACAGTGTCTTTTGACCTTTTTTCCTAGGGTGATGTTGTTAGATTGTTTCATGCGGAACAAGAGAAGTTTCTGACTTGTGATGAATATGAGAAAAAACAGCACATTTTCCTTCGTACAACCTTGCGCCAGTCAGCAACTTCTGCTACTAGTTCTAAAGCGCTTTGGGAAATCGAGGTGTGTAAATATTTTTTTTGGCGTTTAATAAATATTTAGATTAAAAAAACAATGTTCACTAGACTGATTGTTTTATTGTTGCAGGCATAATTTATGATAGGTACATAAAACAGAAGAATTTTTGTGAGTCAACATACCAGTTTGTTCAGCCTTCATTGATGGTACCCAGTTTGAAGGGTTGTTACTTCCTTCACCTTTCTTCTCTGTGGTGTCTCTCATTCTCTCTCTCTCTCCATCTCAAACATACACACACTTTTAATGAGGGTGTACGTATGATTTGCTTTTAAAAAATTGATTATGAAATGTTGTCAAGACTGATCAGTCGGAAGGGTATATACTTCAAATAACATTGGAGTTTAAGATAGAATAGACTGCCTCACTTTGAGTGAAGATTTATATCACAACTACACAGTCACTGAGGAGAGTATTCATTCTTTTGGAGATGCCATTTCTATTGGAATCAGGAGACCCATAGTTAAGAATTCATTCATCCTTAAAAAAGCATTTCTTAAACATGGACTATGGTAGAATAAGAAAATGTAAGCTATGGATTTTTCTTTTTTTTTCTTTTAAAGATGTGGGATATAATGTAGGATTAGGACATGAGTGGTCATCATACAGGTGAAGTTTGGGCCTCCCATTGGTCCTCACTTGGCCTGGTTTGGGATCAGGTATGCTTATTAACGTTATGTGCCTCTCCTCTCTCCCCTGGCAGTGTTCCACTACTGCCAATCCCTTTCTTGTAATATGATAAATGTCC
This sequence comes from Carlito syrichta, assembly GCF_000164805.1. Lineage (NCBI taxonomy): Eukaryota > Metazoa > Chordata > Mammalia > Primates > Tarsiidae > Carlito > Carlito syrichta. The sequence continues at coordinate 641,160 of NW_007247722.1, read as the reverse complement.
AGGGTCTACTTATAAGGAGAACATGTGGTACTCAGTCCTTTGTTTCTGTGATAGATCACTGAGTATGACAGACTGTAAATTCATCCAAATTGCTGCGAAGTTCATAATTTTGTCAGGATTTTTCTTTAAAGGATCTTTCTATTCAGTGGAGGAGATATACATAATCACCTGTGAACAAGCCAACATCTGATCAGTTCCACCTTGGTTTAACGGGCATTTAGGCCTATAGCTATGGTTCTCGAAATCATTTCATACCCTTCACCCCTCCCCCTGATTTTGAAGTGTGTATTTTGTGACATTTCCTAAAACAAAATTTATAGATAATATTATTTATATATATTCATGATTAAAAATTTGTATACTGCTCTAATTCTAATATTAAGAAGAAATAAAAGGAAAATAGTTAATAATAAAATTATATATATGTATTTAGCCATGTAAATGACCAGTGTGGCGGTTACAATATTTATGCCTACCTTTGATGGATACATTTGGATTTGAAGGAAGTAGTTCCAGAAGAGGATCAGAAAACTTTCTATACAAGTACAGGAAAACAAAAGAGCAAAAGTCAATGAGGGCCCTTGTATAATAACTAGTGTTAGGAGAAGTAATAACAGAACAGCCTTATTTGTACATGATTTTAAAAAAGGGGAAATAACCATAATTGAAGCAGAGATAATAAGGCAAATTACAGACTATTGAAAAGGAGAAAATGAGGAAGTATGATGTTCATGCAAATGAGCCAAGCCTTATTTATACATGTAGCACCAAAAGAATTCTCTAAGTTGTGACATAGTTTAATATAGGGATGAAACAGAACAAAAGAACATATGTTCTATCTTGAAAGCCCTCACCATATTGAAGCATACTTCAGACTCTAGCATTCACATGGACCTTGAGACCATAGTCACCGATAGGTGATGGATCGACAAGGTCTGGGGAAAACAACCTCCACTAAGCTCAAGGAGCCGAGGTTACATGAAACCCTTTCCAGACGTCTACCTCATGCATCAGTCTGAGACTAAAAAACAACAGGCAACCCAAAAATAAATACATAATTAAAGCACGCATTTTCACACCATAAATTTTTTGTTATTGTGCTCCAAAAGCGTGAGAAACACAGGGATAACAATAAGGTGAGATATTTAAAAACTCTATTAATGAATACATTGAGTTCCCTGTATTTCATGTGTCTCTGCCTATTTAATATTGGTTCTCAGTCTGTTAAAAGGAGTTCTGAAATTCTCTCATGTATTTGCTTTTAGTTTTATAGCTTTTGCTGTAACTGTACCACTGCATTGAAACCCTTTCCATCAAAATGTGTAATTGGAAATGCTATAAGACACTGAATAGTCAGAATAAGGAGGGAATAATTTATTTAAACTTTTTGAGATAATGTCTTTGCTGCATTTAAACTTCTCTGTCCGTACCTTTTGTATTACTTGATATGAAAACGTTTTTGCATGATTATGTACTAAAGTGGTACCAATTTATATCTGTGGTAGGTTTATTTATTTAGTTCTGAGAGATGCAGGCCATGGGACATTTCTCTGTGATAGTTAGGCTTGCATCAGTAAGCCTGAGTCTCTTGTTCAGTCAGCATGCCTATCAGGTGTTTCTACAAAGAGGTACGTAATCTAGGGCATTAGGGTCAATATAATCAGAAGGACTGGTAGAGGAAAAGCAGAGTGGGTGACGTGGATTAATCTGAAGATCCAGCAACTATTGCCCATCCTCTGTGCCTGCAGGTCTCTCCTCATGTGCTGTGGTGCCCACCCACCCTGCAGGAGCATGCTTAGTCAGCTACCACCACTGTTTCTGCAGCCAAAAGAAGAGCTTCTTTTCTACCTTCCTCTGCCTTCCATTCTAGGGGGAATGTCTTCAGAACCCTTCTGGGTGAGGCTTTTAGCCCCTGTGATCCAGGGGAGCACATAGAAGTGTGGGGCTGGTTGTCAGGGACACACACAATATCTAGCACATGTTGGACTTCCCTATGTACTGCAGAATATGTAATATCTTGGCCACTGCCCATTGAACACCAGTAGCATCTTTCCAAAATCATCATAATAAATGAAAGCATCCTCCCTTCCAAATCCCCAAAATGTCTCCTAGAAATTATTAGCCCCACTATTGTATAGGAGAGTAGGTCTTTGTCTGAGATTTATGGTAAGCTTCAGGTGATCCATTAACTTTAGCAATTATATACAAAACTTGTGGGTATGAGGCAGGACCCCCAAAAAAGGAGAATTATCTTTTGGAGGGTGAGTCCCTTGTAGTAACACTTGGAATTTTTTCCTCTGGATGAAACAGTCCACCAGAGTTTTTATCTGGAAGTTTTGAGAAGGTTGCATCACGATTTGCGGAAGAAACATCCCAAGTTGTGGCAAAAAGGTAACTGGTTCTTCCACCATGACAAGGCACCTGCCCACATTGCACTGAGCAGTTTTTACCAAAAATGGCATGACCCCTGTGCCTTCACCCTTACTATTCACCCGATCTCACCCCCAGAGACTTTTTTTTGTTTCTCTGGATGAGAAAAGTCCTCAAGGGGAAACATTTTGCCAGTGTGGAGAGGTGAAACAAAAAACAGCAGAAGCACTAAAAGGCATTAACATTGACAAGTTCAAAAATAGTATTGAGCTATGGGAAAAAAGTATCTCAGTAGGTGTCTTGCATCAAATGGAGAGTACTTAGAAGGTTACTGAAGTTTAAACATGTAAGAACAAATACGCAATATTTTATAACTACCATTTTGGGAGGCTCCCCACATGCAGTGTGTGCATGTATGTGTACATGTGTGTGTATGTGCATGTGTGGCAAATAACATATTTTATTAGGTTCTCAAAGGTGTCTATGCCTCCATCAAAGGAGTTCAAGCCTGGATGGGATCACAGTGGCCTGTGTAATTAGCAAAGGGTTTGTGGAAGAAGTTAGTTTGATTTGAGAACTTGAAGGATGGATGGTTTTTTGGCCACAGAGGGAGTATTTTGTAAGACATTATGCACTTTGAAGTATTTTCCTTATTATTATCTTATTTTAGTTATTGGAGTAGGAGAAGGCATAGAAGCCAGAGTCTAGCAAAAGGCATTAGAAAGTTAAATACACTAGCACACAGAATTTGAGGCTGTGGTTGGAGCCAAAGGGTGGACAGGACTAACAAAAAAAAAAGGTAATCTGCTGAGGGAGAATAATGAAAAGGTATCTATCTAACTCTCTGACTTACCTTATGGTATTTAATCTTCACAACAATCCTGTGAATCAGCCCCATTTTAAACATGAAGAAACAAGGCTTGAAAATATTAGATGACTTGCGGTGATCATACCCTAGCCATGGAGCTGATACTCAAACATGGGGATCTGAGGTTAAGATTTGAGCCTGCCTCTTGCCCCACACACCCACCTGTCATAACCAACTGTCAGACCTGCTACCATGTTCATTCCTAGTGAGCCTAATGGCTCAGTACCTGGGCAAAGACAGGTATCAAAGGACATGGAGTTAGCAAAAACATATATGGGAAGGGCCAGGAATTAAGTTAGTTCAGACCTCTGACCTTGGCATGTGAGAGTCTCTCTGCCTGGAATGATCTCTTCCAGTTTTCTGTCTGGCTGTCTCATTCTCATCCTCTGGTTTCAGCTCACATGTCACTTCCGAGAAGCCCCTGCTGATTGTCTTGTCTAAAGTAGCCTTTCCTACTTAATCATGCATTGTTTGTGTCCTTCTTGGTACTTGTCAGATCTTATTTTTGTGTTTGCAGTTCTCTTCTCCATTAGAATGGAATCCTAGTTTTATCCACTGCTGTATTCCTTTCACCTTAAAGAGTACCTGGCACATAGTAGGCTCTATATACAATGTATTGAGTAAACGTTAAAAAAAGTAAATGGGGAGGAGACCCTCAGTATTTCCAATTTTGATCTTGGAAACATGGCTTTCTGGGTAAAGTTGTATTTGCGGTTGTAAAGCACGAGTGTCAGGCATGCACAGTGAATTAACAACTGTTATAACATATATCTTGCTCATTTGTGAAGATTTTTTTCTGCCACATTGTGCTCTCATGAAAACATATATTATATTATACAGATCAGCATTAACAGGAGGGCACTCCACGTAAACTGTTAGCATTTGCTTGCCAGGAGCACGAACATCATTTTGCCATTATTATTGTTACTCTCTTTGTCTGTAGGTGGTTCATCATGACCCATGCCGTGGGGGTGCAGGACAGTGGAACAGCTTGTTCAGATTTAAACATCTTGCGACTGGAAACTACCTAGCCGCAGAGGTAAGAGTAACAGGCATTTGACTGTTCCTGGTAATGTTCTGGATTGGCATATGCATTATTTTAAAAATGTAAATATTAGTCAAAGTGTTAAAAATTAGAGCATCAACAATGACAACAAAACTCTGCAGTTGGTTTACTGTAAGGTCAACTGGAATAGGGCATCTGGCTTGTGTTTGTATGTGATGTGACCTAAAATTTTCTATTTGGCTTCACTCTTTCAGAATGTCTGCATCAGAGACATGATCAATTCATTGTTCATGTTGTATAGCATACATAATTTTGAGTTTATCTGCAGGGGCCCCTTTCACTGGTGGGTGGCTTTTACTGTTCAAACCAATGAGAAGGAAAGGATTTTTTTCTAAAACTGCCAATGAAAATGGTAAGAACATGTAAGGCCTTTCCTTTCTCCAGTAAAAGTATGTTGACAATCAGATAGATATGAAGGATGGGTAGAAATAACATAGACATTTTAGAAATGATTTAATTAAAGTTTGGATATCTAATTTACACATAATGTTGACAGTATTCTTTTTCATATATATGAAAATTTCCATTTGTTCTGCTATCTTCAATCCTGTTTCTATGTTTCACTTTAGAGTTTGTTTTTTTTTTTTGAGAATCAAAACCAGTATCTGAATTTTTACTGCTACTTATCTAACTTTTGGTTTAGATGTCAGGAGGGTAAGGAAGGAACTGGGGATGGAGAACTGGTTAGGAAAAGGCATGAAAGTAGGTCCTACAGGTTCTGTAAAGCATGCTGGTCCCTGTCTAAACTAGCACATAACCCCTTTATTCTAGCCATCTTGTTCATCTTTGATAATTTATTTCTAGTACTTACCATCTGACTTATTGTATATTTTATTTTGTTGACTGTCTCTGTCAGTAGAATGTCTCTCCAAGGGCAAGGATTTATTTATTTATTTTTTATCACTACTATGTTTCTAGCATGTAGAACAGTGTTTGACACTTCAAAAGCATTTGATGAATATTTTTTGAATGAATGAATGAATGAGTATAAAGAAGCTATTCAGACTTCTATAAGATTAGAGGATGTGAAGAAGGAGACTTCAGGATTTGTAAGTGAGAGGCATTTGGAGACATATTTGGGTAAATTAATCTCTCTGAGCTCCAGTTTCTTCTTCTGGAAAATGAGGATAATCAAATACTTTTCCAATTCTCTTAACTTATTAAGAGAGTTAAATGAGGCAAAGTGTTTGGCAGAAGGTGTGGTTCATAGTAAGCATCTGGTAAGTGATGCTGGCACGATTAATTTTATTATATGATAAATAGGTTTTCTTCTTACTTTTATAAACATCTAATATATTTAGAGCGCAGCTAAATGGAATATAGCCAAATGAAATATGATATAAACATTTTCAAGTAACTCTTTTGAAAAATAATTATTTTTTGAAGCAGAAAGCATCAGTAAAGTAGAGAATTTTGTCTAAATAAAAATTAGAAAAGCCCAGCTAGATGTCCTTTAACAGATAAGAAATTAGGATTAAAATCCTCTTGGGTCTTATGTTAGTGTCTCTATTCCCTAATTTACTTCTCAATCAATTGCTTTTTAAACTACTGTCTTGCTGTAGAAAACTAACGTGCTATATACAGTACTAGTTTTCCTTGTTAATTTCTGTGATAAAACTTGTATCATTTGATGCATTCAAATGATTAAATTATTAAGAATTAAGTTGTTCATGTACTTTAAGGAAGATCCAAGCCCTCAATACATAAATGAATTAATTTAAAATGGGAGAATAGAAAGCAATTCATCCTTTGAAAAGGATTTGAAAGACTGTCTTTCATTCTCTCTGGAGAACGTGGCTTTAAATGCCAGGTGCTGTCTTGTCCATTAAAGAGTCTGGTGTATTTAGAGGACCTTTTATTTGACCTTTAATACTTTAGATAACATCTTTTTTATGGTCGGGTGGGAGAAGGAGACTTAAAGCATTAAATATGTACCAGAAAATGGAAAGCCAGGAATTTGTTTCCTACTGGTTTTAACTAGTATAATAGAGTGGGTACTTTGTGTAATATTCTAACATCAAAATAGAAATCATAGCCTTAATATCCTGACATCTACAAGTTGGGATTTCATATTTCCTCTGTCAACTGAGTTCAGACAAAGTCCTGGCACACTCAAGATACTTATCCTTACTGGTGTGACAGTGTCTAGAGGTATGGCCAAATCGCAATGATTGTAGTCACTATCACCAGATAAAAAACTGATTTCCAATCACAAAACAGGGGTAACTAGCTCCTGACAGCAGTTGAGAAGCAATGACTATCCTTTCATAATTTTCTTTTAAAAATGTTCAGGTGTATAATTTCAAAGCATTATTCTTGCCATCCAAGTAGGACAGAGGTTCCCAACATTTTGAGTTGAAACCTCCTAGAACTATTTGTTTTATTATACTGTCCCCTTCTTTCTAGGTCGGAAAAGTCTCCATGGTGTCTATTTATTTTACTTTTTTGGTTTTCTCTTTAAAATCTAGATATTACTTAAAAATGAGGTATACATATTGGGAGGCTAAAAATGCAAAAGTTGGGAATGATTATTTTTAGAATTCATAAAAACAGCAAATATCTTCAAGATTTCATACAGCCCTCATTAGCTGTTTCTTCAGTGCCTGGTAAATATAACATGGTGGGGAATGAAGCAAGAGGATTCAGTTTTTGCCCTTAAAGAATGGACCTTCTAGTTCAGAAGCCAGCACATAATGAATGACCCCAGAGCACAGACCAGATCACGGAGTGCTAATTATGTGTGCTGGTGGAGTTAGGTCAGTGTGAGATTAGTCAAAGATGAGTCGTGCTTGGGGAGAACTCTTTCCTGGTTCTCAAAGAAAGTAACACATATGGACTGGCAGAGAAATAAAAGAATAATGCTTGTATGCATTGCTAAGAAGGCACACCAGAGATTTGGAATGTCAAATCATATGTAAACAGTATAAAACTAAGAAATAATTCATCTCTAGCCCAAGGAAGGAGTTGTGAAAGAATTATTGACAGACCTCTTTGCTTTAAAATTTTGAATGAAGGTGATATGAATTTTTCAGGTCAGCCTGGGTTTTGAGAGTGTCAACTCAATGGATCGGCCAGCTGAGTCCTAGAGAGGGTCAGCTCAAGGGGCTGGTAAGCCTAGCCTCAGAAGTGTTGGCTCTAATGGACTGGTAAGACAAACCCTGAGAGTGTTGCTGATTCCGTGGGCTGGCAAGCCTAGCCCCAAGAGTGTTGACTGTAATGGGTTGGTAAGCCAAACCCTGAGAGTGTTGCTGATTAGGTGCACTGACAAGCCTAGCCCCCGGAATGTCTCATCTTCGGAGTCTTGCCTTTTTCCAGTAGCTCTCCTGGTTCTGCTGACTCAGTCGGTTGGCAAGCTAGCCTCCAGTGTGCAGTTTTCAGCTCTAACAAATCTTCTGCAACTCTTCAGGTCAGGGTTCTTGTCTTGTGTCCAGGAAGAATGAAGGACACGGACAGCCAGAAAGTGAGAAAGTACGATTTTCTGAGAGGACAGAAAAGCTCCTACAGTGGGAGGATACCCAAGGGGGTTGCTGATTTGGAGCTGGTGCTTATATAGCCCTAAGACCGAGCTGATTGGCTAGCACTAACTGTGAGCTGCTTGATCGGTACTAGCTGTTCTGATTGGTCAGTTCTGAGGGCCAATTGGCAGGAGGTAGGGGCCTAATGGTGAGCTGATTGGTCGGTACTTGACAGTGAGCTGGCTGGTTGTTTTTCTATCCCAACAGTGAATACTTAAGCTCTAGCGTGGTGAGAGGCTCTTGTTTACCAACAAGAGAGTATCAGTTCGGAGGCCTGCTGGGAGTTCGCTACATTGTTACAGGGGAACACCCTGTCTGTCTGCCTAGCTTTTCTCTGGCTATCTCCTCTCTCAAAGGGTTTGGATTTGCTCTATTTTGTAATAGAAATGTAGTATAAGAAAGTTTCCTGGTAGCTACCAAGAGGCTGGAACTGAAGTTATTTGCAAACCTTTGATAGAGATTGGCACTGTTGTTGAAAAAATTTCCACTCTTGTGGAACTCCCTGTATATAATAGCAATATGAACGGTGGCATGCTCAGGGATAGTACTAGAGCATAGAGGGTGTCAGGGAGGTGCAAGAAATACTCAGGAGGCCAGGGAGTTGCTACTTGATGGATGAGTAAGGCAGATGGGGAGGAAGAAGAAAGGGTGTGAGGACAGCTTGTGCACCAGCAAGGCAGTGTGTGGCATCATACAAATTAGTTTCGTACATGGGACTTGTGAGTTTGGAAGTGATGCCAGAAGGAGGGAGAAGAGTTGTGGGGCCAGAAATGTATTGCAGCGGATCAGTTCAGGACATACAGATTTGGGAAAATGGGTTTTTATCTTAATTAAAGAGGAGTGTAAGAAATAAATTTGTGATAAAGAAGACCTCTCCGGAATTGAACTGCCTAATACTGTATTTTCTAACTACATGTTGGCTATTAAATTAAAATTAATATTATTGAAATTAAATAAAATTTAAGTCCGTTTCTCTGTCACAGTAGCCACACTTCAAGTTGCTCAATGGTCTTGTGATAAGAGATGGTCCAGAGATGGAACATTTCCAGAGAAAGTTCTAGTGGGCAGCACTGCTCTGGAGCCTTTGTAAAGTGACTAGAAGAGAGTGAACCTAAAGATACCAGAAGGGAGACAGAGGTATGATACCTTCAAGGAATTTTGGGGTCTTGAACCAAGGAGTGGCATTGGAGAGGAGGTTTTAAGGATTCAGAACCCATGTAGTGGTAATCTATTGAATGTTAGGGGCTAAGGAGTAGGATTCTAGCTTTGGAGAACTGGTGATGTCATTCACTGGTCTGGAAAAAAAGGGAAGAGGTGCCAAGTTGATGAGGGAAATAATCCATTTGATTTTGGTTGCACTTGTAAAATGCCCAGGTGAAGATGTTTGATAGGCACAGATTTTACCACTTGTAGAAGTTTGGGGACTGACCAGGGCTGTAGAAGTAGATTTGGATCTCCACAGCACAGATGAGAGTAGGGAGTAGGAAGAGGGTTGTAAGATGTTTGAAGCTAGAACCATGAGGAACATCATCTTCTAAGGGTGTACAAAAGACTGGGAGCCTGGAAAACCAAATGGTCTGAATCACAAATGCCAAGCAAAGGAGGATAGCATTCCACAAAGGAAGGAGTGCTACGGAAAAGGTCAGAAACAACATCTGTTTATAGCATTTGGTGTGAACACAATCGTTGTGACTTTATTGAGAGCATTTTAAGTGGAAACCAGAACACAAGGGTGGAGAAAAGACCAGGAAGCTGGGAAGCAGAAGTGAGAGTAGACTGAATTTTCACAGCATGGCTGTGAAAGGGGAAGCAGAGCAGTAGTTAAGGGAAATTAAGAGTCCTATTAGATGGTTTTAATAAAATATCTTTAAAAAGTAAGATGGATGAGGATGGTGCTGTTTTTGCAGTAAAGGGAAGTATCCAGCAGAGTGGCCGGATATTGCAGGGAATTAGTCTTTTCCCATGACTTTTCCACCTTTAGCAGGCATATTTATGAATTATAATCTTACTTTCATGTACTTTAGGCATTCCTGGTAAATTGGATTATGTAATTCTTGAATTGCCTTTGAGTTATGGTATTTATATTGGCCAGTGTGACAAAGAGAGACTAGTATTGTGGGAAAACAAAAACAAAAACAAAAAACGAACAAGAAACCCGTGCATGCCATTTACAATCTATCTGACTTTAAGTAAATACTTAATCCCTGACCCTGAGTTCCCTGGTGTGTAAAAAAGGTGATAATATGTATTATGTGGGATTAGTATGGAATCAAAGAAGTTAGGGAATATACGGCATCTTGTACATAAGAGGTATGAAATAAATGTCAGGTCCCTTTACTTTCATCGAGAGGAAGGCGAATGAAAATGCAAAGTAGTGTTCTTCTTCTTCTTCCTATCAATATATCAAGACAGGTATTTCTTTGTCAGTCTGATAACTTTAGGGAGTAAAGTGTTTAGGGGCAAAGTTTAGTTACTTAATCTGTTTATCTGGAAAAGATTACTTACTGTGCTTTGGCATAGGAAATACTGCCTCATGAACATTGAAAAACCTTCCAATAAAATCCCATGATCCATTATGCTTTAGAAGACATTTTAGGTGAGATTATTCTTAATCGATTGGTTAAAGTATGCTGAGGGTTAGTCTAGGAGAACAGCTGAAAAGACTGTCCATGCTTTGGATTATTAGAATATTTTAACATATATTGCTTTTACCTAAGTTCCCTTGATTAAATTTTCTAAAGCAGAAATGAAGTTTCTTTTCAATACCTTGTGATAATTTTCTGTTGCCTGTAAATTTCAGTTTGACTGAAGCTATCATGTAACAATTTAAATTGTGGTCTTGTAATATAGCATAGTTAGAATTCATTGAGCATTTTAGAATTTTAAAAGGCTTTGATTCTGAATAATGCCACAGTTATTGCCAATAAATCTGTTGAGATATCTCAGAAATCCCCCACTTAGGGAGAAAATACTTCTAGTATTTCTTTGGACTTACCAGAGTTCATAGTTAGGTATGTATTTGTTTATTCACTTGTATATTGTGTGTGTCTTATCCAATGGCTATTTTGTATCCCATACCTGTTCTGCTCATCACTGGACACCTTGTGCCTAGAACAGTGTCTGATACTTAATTTGCATTCAGTAACTATGACTGAATGGATGGTTGAATGAATGAATCGTAGGGGCTGTGACTGTTGTAAATCCAATAATTTTACTTTACAGAAAAAGAAATCCAGGCTCAGAGAGGTGATTTATTTTATTTAAAGTCAAAAAAAGAAATCAGTATGATGAGAATATTAGGGCTGAATGCTAGATTTTTGCTGCTTCATTTATATCAGTGGTTCTCAACTGACAGTGATTTTGGCAATGTCAAAGACTTTTTTTTTTTTTGTCACAATTGAGGAATGGGAGCTACTGGCATCTAGTGGGTAGAGGCTAGGGATGTAACTAAACACCCTACCATACACAGGATGGCCCTGCACAACAAAGAACTATTTGGTTCAAAATGCCAATGGTGCTGGGGTTGAGAAACCCTGATTTTTATTATACTGAAATCACACAATAATTTTTGAATGCCTACTAGGTAGAAGCATAATTTTGATGTGGTGAAGAAATCGAGGATGATTAACACATGATCCTTGTCATCTCACAGTTTGCAACCTAGAAGAGAATTAATTATCAACTCAGTCTCTGGGACATTGAGAGCATTTTTGCAATGGCTTCCATCCTGCATACACATTTGAGATAACTTTTTTGTGTAATGTTGAAATTATTAACATCTATAAATGACTCTGCTGAATCTCCTAGGAAGCTTAAAGGACTGCAGCCTTAAATTTAAGCACAATTGAGAAAACCCCCCTAAATATTTACTTGTAGTGTCTATAATGATACTGTATTTCAGTGAGCACTTACTGGATGGTTATTCATAAAAATGTAATAGCCTAATTATTTGTCTAGAAATGAAAGGTGCACTATACAAGGGAAATTAGACTGTTTATATGCTGGAGCTTCTGTAGTCTAATCACAGAGAAAAAAATACATAGATTGAAGCCATTTAAGAATAGCACCTTTTTGTGTGAATTGTGGAAAAGAACTCGAGGAATTAGGACAATGATGTAAGATTTAACATGATATAAGTTCTATTCTGCAAGACACCGCAGTGAAGCAAGGTTTAGAAATTGGCTCTTATTCAATGTAAAGAACTCCAACAGTATAGTTTTAGGGAATTCCAATTAATTTTGAACAAATACACAGGCTGGACACAGTGGTTCAGCCTGTAATCCAAGCATTTTGGGAGGCCGAGGCGAGAGGATTTCCTGAGCCTGGGGGTCCGAGACCAGCCTGGGCAACTTGGTGAGACCTTGTCTCTACAATAGATCACACAAAATTAGCTGGGCATGGTGGCATGAATCTGTAGTTCCAGCTACTTGGAAGACTGAGGCAGAAGGATAACATAAGCCCAGCAGGTCGAGGCTGTGGTGGACCTCAGTGTGCCACTGCACTCCAGCCTATGCAACAGAGTGAGATGCCAATTTTTTAAAAAAACAGCAACAACATATATATATACTGCATATATATATATACACAAAACAACATATATATATATATATATATATATGTATATACAACATATATATACACACACACAATACTTAAAATCTATGGACAAAATGTGGACCAAAGTATCTATTAATAAGATAATAAAGACATTTGACTTCATGAAATGATACAGAATCATATTATTAGACTCTCCCTTTTAATGTCAATTTCTGTGGGGTACACATGTAGTCAGGTGGCATGAAGGTAAAAAAACACCCTGACTTTTTGTCATAGATCTTTTACTTGAATTGCCTTTGTGGTGTAGGCAAGTTAACAACTATGTCTATGAAGGAGAAAATATTTTGAATAGGCTAAAATGGGAGTCTCAGTTCTTCCAGTCATGAGAAGAATTATAAATCAAACTTTACAGTTTCTGATCTTCTGCTTTATACATTTTCTTTCTTTGGATGTAACTAAAGCACAACTTCTGATGATCCTTTTCAAAACAAAATACACTGAATAATGCAAAATAAGTTTATTTGTTAAAGATTTTATATTGCCCTTTTAAAGACTAGCTTATTTGTTTGTAGATAGGCAAAACTTCCACCAGATGGCAGTAAAAGCTTATTTCCTAACGATTCAGGAGTTTTGGGGTATAATTAATTAGTTAAAAACTTAGTACTCAAGAAACTGCACATTAACTTAGACTCATAAATATCAGGACTATCGTTTTAAATATCCCTTGTTTAGTTCTCTATCAAATGTATCAGCTATATAGTATATGAAAAGAACCTGGTTTGTATGTATGTGTATATATACATACATACAACAGATAAACATACATGCCAGACCTGTACAAACACATATGAGGGGAGGACCCCAAAACAGCTGGAATTATCTTCTGAAGGGCAGGCCTCTTGTAGTCCACTAAGAATTTGTTCCTCCAGACCAAATGTTCAACCCATTTTTATCTGGAAGATTTGAGAAGGTTGTGTCACGATTTGAGGAAGAAATGTCCCAAATTGTGGCAAACAGGTGACTAGCTCTTCCACCTTGTTGATGCATCTGTCCATACTGCACTGAGTGTTCAGCAGTTTTTGACAAAAAATGACGTGACCCCTGTGCCCCACCCTCCCTATTCACCCTATCTTACCCTGGGTGGCATTTTTTTTTCCCTGTGTGAAAAAATTCTTTAAAGGGAAACTTGTTTCCTTTTTTTTTTTTTTGACAAATATTGACATTGTTTATTTCATTATTATAGATAACAATTTTCTATAAAACAGTACTGTTTTACGTTTTAATTATTTTCCACTTCATTTTTTTTAGATAGACAAAAACGAATGAAAAGCTTGGATATTACAACTTCTCAGAGAAAACACCTTTATAACTTTGTGTAGAAAATCATTTCTTTTTTTTTTTTTTAACTTGAAATGTGTTTCCAATGTGGAAGAAGTGAAACAAAAAATGGCAGAAGCACTAAACATTAAAATTAACGAGTTCAAAAACGGTTCTGAACAGTAAAAAAAGTGCCTTGATAGGTGTATTGCGTCAAACAGAGAGTACTTGGAAGGTGACTGAGGATTAAACATGTAGGAATAAATGCTTTTTTTATAAATAAAAATTTTGGGGTCCCTATCATATAAGTATTATCTGTATAAATCTACAAATTGTGCCTGCCACACATAAACACCCAGTAAAGGTTGTTTTTCCCTTCCTTTTTTTCCTAGACTTATCAATCAGAGTAATTGGCCCTGAAATGCCCGTCACTGGAAAGAGGAACATGCAATTATAATGATTTTAAAGTACACATATGATGATTTTATGACTTTAATGATCTATAATAAAATTGATCAAAACATTTCATTGTAAAAAGTAACATTTTTCTTCTGAGAAAATGAACACGTATTATAGACTTAAAAGCTTCTGGTCTGCTATTTGACATTGTGTTAAATGAAAGGGTGCAGTTGGCATTCAGTTGATTGTGGTGCTTTCCTTGTCTCGGTATTTACAATGTTTCTCTCTCCCTACCACTCTGCACCATACCTGACTTCTCTCTATTCCATTTTGGCCATTTAAACGAAGACTGTCTTCAAAGATTAGTAGTGGGTCTTTATACTCTCTCTCCGTCACCCAGCCCCATGGCTGCAGTGGGCCATGAATTTGATCTTGGTTACGCCATTGCTATATAACCTCAATAAATGTATCTAAGGTTCAATTGCTTCCCCACAAAATAGTGCTTTTTCTTCGTTCATGCTTAAAGACTCTAGAGTCACAATCAACGTTTTTCTCTCTCAGTTTACACATTTACATTCTACTGATTCTAACTCTGCTAATTCTTTTATATCTATTTTCTCCTTTCCTTTCCAGTATATCATCTTTATTTGGGCCCTACCACCTTCTTCAGGAACCACTGCACTTGGTTATTTTCCCTCTTTCACCCTCTTGTCTTCTTGCTTTTCTAAATAAAATGCGAACCTTTTAGCCTGCAGTTTAAAGGCCTGGCTGGTCTGGGCTAACCCTTCCCCGCTTGGATCACACCACTCTGCTTTGTGGAGGAAGGAGTGAAGCAGTGTGCCTTAGTAACTGCAAGATGGAGCTTTGGAACAGTCTGACCTGTGTGCTTCCTCCCTGCCACTTCTCAGTGCAGGGACTTTGCAGAAAGTACTTTACTGGATATTTTTCCGTTCCGCATCTGTAAATTGGGGTTAAGAATCCTGTCTTAAAGTATCATTGTAAAGTTAAATGAATTAACCTTTAAAAGCATACACAAAGGTATTCTATAAGTGACATTGACAGGTCTTCTCTAAAGAAGCCTCATTTTTCTCACCAAGTGGCAGTCGCTTCCCCAGCACTGCTGTCTTCTTCACTCCCTCTTTCCTTCCCTGCCCATTAAAATTCTGCCCATCCTTCAAGGCTTATCTCAGATGCTACCTTCTCCATGAATAATTTGTGAATAAATTTGCCCACCACAGATCCCTCCTTCCTCTGACCTATATTATTTATAAATTATTCATTGCTGTCTTATATCCCTTGTCACATTTTATTTTGTATTACAGCTGACTGTATTTATGTCTTATTTTTCTGCCTAGATTGTAAGGTCCTGCGGTCAGGGACCATATTCCTTTGTCTTTGCTAAAATATCATATGCCACAATGCTTTGCCCATTATAGATGCTCTATTAATATTTATTGAATAAATGATTGGATAGCATATTAACTCTCCAATGCCAGATTTATAATTTATTTTTTAACATAAGAAAATATTTTCAGTCCTAAAAGATTCAAGAACCTCCATGTGACCACGTCTTTTTCCTCCCTCTTTAAAAATAGTATTTTATTTCAATTCATCTTTAGTCTAATACTTTAATAATTACTAGTATTATGATATTTAGAGGAGGAAAGCAGCAGTGTAATATAAAGCAGATATTTATTTGGCCTTTAATTGTTAATGTTGGTAAATTTATATAGTAATGGATTTATTTGGGTGACTTTTCCTCTTCCTTTCTCCTTTTCTTCTCTTCTTTATTATTATCATTATTATTTTTATTAGCTTCATGTGAGGTTGAAGGATGTCTCAAGATAAAAACTGGGTCACTGTTCACAGTAACTGATACCTGTAATCCCAGCATTTTGGGAGGCAGAGGCAAGAGAATTGCCTGAATCAAGGGGTTCGAGATCACCCTGGGCAACTTGATGAGATTTTTGTCTCTACAATACATCAAAAAATTAGCTGGGCGTGGTGACCCAGGCCTGTAGTTCCAACTACCTGGAAGGGTGAGGTGGAAGGATCGCCTGAACCCAGCAGGTTGAGGCTGTGGTAGCTGTGATCATGCCACTGCCCTCCAGCCTGGGCCACAGAGTGAAACTCCTACTCAAAAAAAAAAATAAAAATAAAAGAAAGAAAGAAAAAATTTTAAAAACCCCAAACAACTGGGTCATTACTTGCCTCTCCCCTAGAATTATCTGCTTTATGATGAGTGTCAATTCTTCGAAGATTTAGAATTTAGCTTGGTTTTCAGACTTAGTTCTCAATGAGACTGAGAATTTTTTTCTTTTGCTTTGCTTTTTCTTTTTGCACTCTCATTGTCTTTAGTGATAAGTTGGGAGGGGCAATTCTCACAGCCAGTAGCCAAATACATTATGAGAAAGACTCCTGACCTTGCATTCTAAATGGTAGCTTTGACTCCTTAGGTTTGTATGTTGTACACAACGGTTGTTACACATTAAAATGATTACATTTAATTGGGCAATGTGTTATTTAGAAAAACAGTTTATAAATCTTTACAAATTATCAACTAGCTATTTCAGTACATTTAAGACATCCTTTGGAGAGTGTGTAGATAGGTGGGAGTCACGAGTTATGAATTCCAACCAGCTGGATGATGTATGGGTGAACACTTCACATATCTAGAACTCATTTTTCTAGATATGTGGATCTTAAACCTCCACTGTCCAAGCCCAAAGACGTGTGTTTTTGTTTGTTGGTTTCATGTCCTCGTGTATTAGCTGATATATCTGATACAGAGCTTCTCTTTTGCTGTTTTCTTTTCTTTGTGTGCATAGCATGTAAAGTGTGATCTTGAATCACTGCTAAAACTTCCCTTTGATCTATTTTTTAAAAATTGGTGTCTGAGTTATTGGTAAATGACAGTTTCTGTGGCAGGAAAAATGGGGAACTCTGTTGAATGTGTCCCCAGAGGAGGTGAGATGATTAGTTCTCTCTTGTTCAACAATGCCGACAATTCCGATGTAAACCAAGGCCGTAAACTTGGCATTTTAGCTGTGTCCTGTAAGTAGGGTTTGACGGTAATGTTTTAAAATGTCATATTTACTAATACTTTCTTTCTTAGCTTCTTTTTATGTTAAACTTAGTTAAGGGTAGAATAATGAACTGGATTTCAGATCACTGGTTTTTATTAACGTGCTTTTCATAGCAATTAAAAACTCATTTTGCTTTTCTTTTTTTTTCTTTTTTTTAAGCTTAATCCTGATTATCGAGATGCCCAAAATGAAGGAAAAAGTGTGGTGAGTAGAACTGGTTTCTGTCCAACAAATACCAAACATATTGCTTATATTTTATGTGGCCAAATTGAAAACTTAATAGCAATTTTGAAGACTAGGGACTCTGAGAGAGATTTTCCCAGCAGAGGATATGGATCAAAGATAGATGAAAGATGATATGGCTTAGATTATGAGAAAATGTCTAATAAATGGGTGCTTAGGAAGATTTCTAGCAACTTGGAGACCATTTATGGCAGAATTCTGAAGGCAACTGGCATCTGGGAGATGCAGTAGGTCTAGGTTTAGTTCCCAGAAATGCACAAAAATTAGAGAGGAGAAATGCAATTATGGTGTGACCTTAAAATAGGACAAATAAACGGGGCTCGGTGGCTCAGCCTGTAATCCTGCGCCTTTGGGAGGCTGAGGTGAGTGGATTGCCTGAGCCTGCGGGTCCGAGACCCGCCTGGGCAGTGATACCTCATCTCTACAATAAATCAAAAAATCAGCCGAGCGTGGTAGCGCATGCCTGTAATTCTGGCTACTCGGAAGGCTGAGGCGGAAGGATCGCCGGAGCCCAGCAGGTCGTGGCTGCAGTGGCCGGGAGCGGCCACTGCACTCTAGTCTGGGCGACAGAGTAAGAATCCAACTCAAAAAAAAAAAATAGAACAAATAGGATAATAGGGTCCCCCTTTTGGATTGAAAATAATTTGGGTTCTATTTTTGGAGACATTGAAGCAGCAACTAGATGACTGATTTTTTTCTGATATTCACAAGTGGGCTATTTGAAAAACACCTCAACCTTATTTTAAGCCCACTGTTCATGAAAATATTTATTATTATTCACCTTGCTCATTTCATTATCATTTGCAGAGAAGATGACTGCATGGTGACAATGTTGACTTCTTTATTCAATAAAAATTTCAGAAAGTCAGGACAATTTTATGTGTCACAGACAAAAATCTCTGGATGATGGACTGGATTTTTTAAAAGCAATTTTAAAAGCAATTTAACCAGCTATTTTGATGTTATATAGACATAGTCTGTAATTCAATTTTCTTAGGAATTTGGCAATCCCCTTTGAAATTGGTAGGCATTATTACTGCATCATTCAGAAGTCTATCTTTGCAGAAAGAATTGTAATGTTTAATTAAAATGACCACTGTCTTTGCGTTGGCACGTAGCTTTATATTTTAAAAGGATATTGACATGGGGGAGGTGAATCCAATCAGAATTTCTGGATCTGATTCGATCCCGTTTGACTCCCTCCCCCATCTGACCATCTGACTGTCAGGCTTACAATAGAAATGAAATGAAGCACAGTATCAGGTCACTGGTCCAATGAAACCTTTAATTTATGTCAAAATGTCCCTAAATGTAGAGGTACATTTATTTAGTCAATTGGCTCTTATATTTGTGGCTGGGCTCTTCTGTTGGTTTTCACATGACTGCCTCAGGTTTCTGGGTTCTTACTTCCCCATGATTTAGGAAAATAGTAACCAGGTTTAAAAAGCCGAGGCTGGGCATGGTGGCTCATCCTGTAGCCCCAGCTCCTTGGGAGGCTGAGGTAGGAAGATCCCCTGAACCTGGGAGTTCAAGGCTGCAGAGAGCTGTGATCACACCACCGCACTCCAGTCTGAGTGACAGAATGAGACCCGGATCTTAAAAAAAGGCTGAATACGAATCATGGCTTCTTGGACTCATTTTCCCAGAGAACACTGGGAAAATGCCTGTAATTGAACAAGTTGGGTTTGTTATTTATGCAGCAAGAAAGCACACACACCATGGGAGACTGTGGAGCATCTCAGTAAGAGCATGTTAGAAAGAACTTACAGGATTTGAGCTTGTGTAAGGTGATCTGGGGAGGTTTTAGGAAGTGAGGCTTTGCTGTGAAGAATGCTGTCAGGAAGAGGAAGTTATTCTACGACTGTTATCTTAAGAAATTTTAAGTGTAGGGAGGACAGGTTTCTAAAGAAGTGACAGCTACTCATATTAGCTGGGGGAGAGGGAAATGCAGTCATTTTTGTGACCTGGACAATTTTCATATTTTGTCTGTGTTCAGGCATGGTAAGAGTGGATTTGTTTTTGTCTTAATACATCATGGTCACAGAGTAGCTTTGTCTAATGTGGATGTTCATATTCAGAGAGCACCATGGCCTGGATGAGAGCACCAGGCCATCTGCTGGATGTTAGGGGATGCTTTTCTCTATCTCAGGGTTTATTTTGATACTATTTGGTGTAACTTCCTCGCATGATGAAGGTCCAAGAGAGCTCTAGTTCCAGTATCACGCTTAACTTGTGTGTCCTTGAACAAGTCAGATAGTTTTCACAAGAGTCGGTTTCTTCAACTATGTAATGGGAGGAAAATGTTTGTCTTACGTACCTCACCTGCGTGCCAATGAGCATAAAATGAGATCAGACAAATGGAAACGTTTTGAATAAAAGATGTTTGTATGCTAAAAATGTAAGTTGTAGCCGGGCTCGGTGGCTCAGCCTGTAATACCCCACTTTGGGAGGCTGAGGTGGGTGGATTGCCTGAGTCCGCTGGTTCGAGACCCACCTGGGCAACTTGGTGAGACCTCATCTCTACAATAAATCAAAAAATTAGCCGGGTGTGTTAGCACGCGCCTGTAGTCCAGCTACTTGGAAGGCTGAGGCGAAAGATCGCCGGAGCCCAGCAGGTCGAGGCTGCGGTGGCCAGGAGTGGCCACTGCACTCCAGTCTGGGCAACAGAGTGAGACTCCAACTCAAAAAAAAAAAAAAAAAAAAAGGACAGGACAGAAAGTGATTAAACAAATGGAATGAAATACATATTGATAGCTAGTAGCATAATAAATAGTAACATAGTAAAGATTTTAGTTTTTTCTAAATGTACCCAATAATTAATTGCAATTTTCATCAAAATTCCAGCAGAATGAAGGAACTCCATAAAGTTATTTTAATATTACAGAGAGTTGGGCAAGGTGGCTCACATCTGTAATCTCAGCACTTTGGGAGTTGAAGGTGAGAGGAGTGCCTGAACCCAGGAGTTCAAGACTAGTATGGGTGACTTGGCGAGATCTTGTCTCTACAATAAATTAAAAAAATTAGCCGAGTGTGGTGGCACACGCCTGTAGTTCCAGCTATTTGGAAGGCTGAAGAGGAAGGATCATCTGAGCCCAGCAGGCCGAGGCTATGGTAGCTGTGAGCGTGCCACTGTAATCCAGTCTGGGCGACAGAGTAAAACCCGGACTAAAAAACAAAAAACAACGACAAAAACAAAAACAAAACAGAGACTGGGCATGGTGGCTCAGGCCTATCATTCCAGCACTTTGGAGGGCTGAGGCAGGAGGATTGCCTGAGCCCAGAAGTTCGAAACCAGTCTAAGCAACATAGCAAGACCTCATCTCTACAAAAAAAAAAAAAAAATTAGCTTGGTGTGGTGGCATACTCCTGTAGTCCCAGCTACTTGAGAAGCTAAGGTAGAAGGGCTGCCTGAGCCCAGGAGGTTGAGGGTGCGATGAGCCATGATCGTACCACTGCACTCCAGCCTGGGTGACAGAGTAAGACTACTACGAAAATAATCATCATCATCATCATTATAAATTGGAGCATATCCCATGTTTTTGGCAAGCATTGTATTTTTTATGCAATCTGACATCTAATACATTGTTTCCAACTGCTGCCTAGTACTGCATTTTGCCTACTGCTCTCCCAGTCATCTCGACATCTAGGCTATTTCTTTTTTTTTTTTTGAGTTGGAGTCTCACTCGGTCGCCCAGACTGGAGTGCAGTGGCCGCTCCCGGCTACCGCAGCCTCACCTGCCGGGGTCCGGCGATCCTTCCGCCTCAGCCTTCCGAGTAGCTGGAGTTACAGGTGCGCGCTACCACACCTGGCTCATTTTTTGATTTATTGTAGAGATGAGGTCTTGCT
>NW_007247722.1:600898-619872 GCF_000164805.1 Carlito syrichta | reverse complement strand
AAAATTAGCCGGGTGTGGTAGCACGCGCCTGTAGTTCCAGCTACTTGGAAGGCTGAGGCGGAGGGATCTCCGGAGCCCAGCAGGCCACTGCACTCCAGTCTGGGCGACAGAGTGAGACTCCAACTCAAAATAAATAAATAAATAAATAAAATAAAAATAAAAATGTAAGTTGTTTCAGTGAAAAGGGTATCATATCAAAGCTTCAAATTGTGCAATCAAATTAAGTCTCTGTGCTCATCTTCTTTCTGGTGCATAGTATCTGCTGATGCTACTGATGGTTCTGGGCAGAACAGAGTGAGAGGATACAATCTTCCTTCATAACCATGGCCTTTGCATTCGTGTCTTCAGCCACCCACAGATCAAAAGTATTCAGAAAGAAACAAGCAAAATACAAATTTAAAAAACAGTACAGCATGGCAATTATTTATTAGCATTGACATTGAATTAGGTATTATAAGTAATCTAGAGATAATTTAAAGTATTTGAGAGGATGTGTGTAGGTTATATGCAAATACTATGCCATTTTATATCAGGGACTTGAGCAGACTTTTGTCTTCACAGGGGTCCTGGAATCAATCCCCTGCAGATACCAAGGGATGACTGTGTAATATGAAGGTTTATGAACAGCCCAGAAAAGATAAATAAATCAGAAATCTGTGAAGTTCACTCTTTGTGCCAGTCAAGATTTTGGTTAGACTTGATAGCTTTTTTTTCCCTTTTCATTCCAAAACACAGTTTCTTCATTCACCTCTAAAGGTGAGAACGAATGCTTTTCTGTTTAAGCAGTTGTCACTGGCGGTACCTTAACTGCACACAAGCCAGATGGGTCTGCTTTTGCTTTTGAAGTTTATGGCTGAGTCTCATCTGTCATCACAGAGAGACATTCAACTGGAGACATTTGATTTAATTTAATTTTTTTCCTCTCCAGAATACCTAGCATGAGAGTAAACAAATCTGAGACTATGGAACTATAAACACAACAATATGACTTCTTATTTTCTAGACCGTTTACCATGTAGCAATAATTATATTTCTGTCTAAAGAAGAAAACAAAGGAGCTGTCAGTGTTTGTCTCTAGCCTGTGGAACAGGAAATCTATTTCCCAAAACAGAGTGCTATTTCACCTCAGAGCTGGGTTCTAGTAACACCGAGCTTATTATGACCACGCTAAGTTTTTCTGTCCTAATTTTTCCTAGGTTGTCTATTTAATGTTCAGTTAATATTTTTTCTGTAATTTAGAAACCTTTATCAAAATGTTGCCTTCCAGTTTTGAAGTTTCCAAGATTAATGCATGGTGCAGCTGAAGTGAGGTGGTATGTGTGAGAGCTCCCATTAAGACACAAATTGCTGTATTTATTCTACAAAGGAGTCTGTTATTTCCAATCTTACAAATGTTCAGCATCCACGGGGACCCTGTAAACATTGGAACAGTGTCAAGCCCAGCTGGGAACCTGACAGTCATGTTTCTTCTCATTGACAGGCTGCATCTTTTCAAATGGCTCTTTGAAGGGGAATTTTTGGGAATAATACCGCCCATCTTAACATTGCCGTATTTATGTGTGAAGTGATCTGATTTTTCTTGGGAATGTCTTTTGTCTACATCGTGGTTTCCCAACTTCAGCAATATTGACATATTGGGCCAGATCATTCTTTGTTGTGAGAGCATATTCTTTGTATTGTAGGATGTTTACCAGCATCTGTGTCCTCTTCTGATGATGTGTCAGCAACAGTCCTCCTCCCTTCCCCATAATTGTGGCAATTAAAAGTGTGTCCCGAAATTGCCAAATGCCCCCTGGGGAGCATCAGTCTCCCCCCGTTGAGAACCACTGGTTTATGTGCATTTATATAAACAGACAGAAATGTTCCAGGAACCAGCACACTTTGCTGAAATATACTTAAAAAGTCTATTGTGTAGAATTGGGGGATGGGGGTAACAGGTTCTGAAAGACCCCCAAATTTCCTCAAGTACCAAATTTTGAGAGGAACCTCCCACATTTCCTTGAGGTTTGCTATACGAGTATATTTATCAGTGATGTGATGATAAGGAAAAGAAAGAAAAAAGGGTCCTATTAGGAACTGGTTGGAGAGTAATCGTTTCTTAAGGAGCCTTGGCAGGAGAAGAAGTGTTTGCAGCTTTAAGTGACAGTGCCATGTGTGGTTACATAAAGTCTGTAGTGAGAGCACTGGGGGATGTGAACAAAAACACAGATGCCTGCACATCACTGTGCTGCTGTGTCCGCTCACAGGTCTGCATCAGCCCTGAAAACGCAGACACCGATTCTTACAGAATGTCTCTGGCTCCCAACAACAGAACTACAACGTGATGTCTTTGCTAAAAATTCGATGACTCACAAATGAGTCAACAGAGAAGGTGTTCTGGGGGACGGACTGTCTGCCGCCTCCTGCAGGCCCCCAGAAAGGCAGGAGAGGCAGGCAGAGCTCTTTCTCATTGGGCTGGCTTTTTCTAAGAGATTTTTCCTTGTGTAACCTGAGAGGTAGGCCCTGTGCCCTTCCTTCCAGCAAAAAAAAAAAAAAAAAAAAATCTCCTTTGATGAAGAGCTCAGTTGACTAGGGAATAGTCTGAGGTCCTGCCTTACCCTAAATTGAGGGAGTTTGGGAGAGCTTGCTGATGTTAAATTTAACACCTGTTTAAACCGTGTTGTGGCTTAATGTTTTTTCATGACGCAAGAGAGAGGGAACTGCGCTTCTGTAATTCTGTGTAGGGAACTAGTGTTTTGGTGACTTTTTTTTCTTACCTGTAATCAGTGTGCATTTATAAACAAAAGCCACAAACACACGATTTTAAGTCGAATTGTCTTCATGTTATAACGACATAATATGGACTTCTGTCTCTTCTGAAGCTTGAGCCATACATTCAACATTGTATACTTTTCACTCTCCTTTCAGATATCATGAGGTTCTGGCTTGAGGGGCAGACTCCAAGGGACCGGCTTGACGTTGACTCTTCAACTGTTTATTAAGGAGAGTTTGTTAAGCAAGTTAGCAGAGTACAAGAGATTAAAAGCAGCATGCTTAAGACTACAGCACTGCTGTTAAACAGACAAATAAACTTCTAAACATGTTGGAAGCTCTTATTCACACATGAACAATTTTTAGATGCTATTTATAAATGGAACTTTTCTATTCACTGAAGTTGTTTTCCCAGGATCTAAGCAAATTATTTAAGAGCAGAATAGTACTTTTCGTTTATCTTATGTAATTAAAATAAAAGCACAGTTCTTAAGTAGTATGATTAGTTCAGAGTGACCTCTTTTCATTAACCCTAATTAGTGAGTTTTTTTTCTGTTTGAAAAAGATTCTAAGTGTTGCAATGGAAGACTGTCAAAATAGAGATATTCCTGACAACTCTCGTTGGGTGCCTACAGGGTGATGTTACCTAGGAGAGCAGGGTAGGAGGGCAATCTCTAGGAACCTCTGATCTCTTGTTATAAGTATAGAAAATTCACTTCATTAGCATTTTAAAGGGAGAGTCAATGTAGGATGATTGACTCTTACTAAATAAACTCACAGATGACTGATGTATAAACTACAATGCCAACTTTCAATTGCTAAGTAGATCTAATAGTTGGGTCAGTTAGTGAATTTTCCTTCAAGGAAAATATGTATCGAAAGCTAAATTATAATTAGTTGATGATAGATGATACATATTTCTGTTAAGGATATGGTATTCTTCCAAGAAAACTGCATATTCATTCATAGCATCCATACTAGACAATGGTGAGAAAAATGGTTTGACTCTCCATTTATTTAGTGTACATGCTTCTCTTCTGTTTATAAAGCCTTTCTTCAGACATGGTTCAATATAATTGTTACATTTTTCTTTTCCTTAGTTAATATCATTTTTTAATTGTGTCTTCCCAATATCCCACTTAAGCCACCTGTGCCCAAGTCCTATTGCCTCCAGGGTCACAAAAATCCTTTGGGTTATTTCTACAACTGACTGATCTTGTTCATGGTTTCTGTGTTCTTACATTTGGAGGCAATCTTCTCTCATGCGTATTAACAGCACTCAGTGTGTCCGCAGTTCTTTCTTTTGGCTGCAATAGCATTGCAAAATCCAGAAAAAATCTCTTGTATAGTATTTCTTTGTGACTGCAATTCTCCTGGTTTATTTCTTCCAATCATGTTTCTAAGGATATAATTAAAAGCAAATTTACTTTTCTTTCTTTAGAATTACCACTTCCTCCTCTTAAACCTTCGCCTTCCTTCTCTTTGCCTTCTTTTCATGGTCATTATTGCCTTCAACATCAGCTGTCACTAGCGTTTTGAACTTTGGAAATGAATTCCTAGTTGCACGTGGTATTCTACTCGGCCCAGTGAAAGGATGGCGTAGACCTCCTTCAGGTTTTCTTTCCCAGCTATTTGCAGTCAGACAGCAATGTGGTTTCTGTGTCACCATTAGATTTCAGAACCTCCAGAGAAAACTGCTTTTTTTGGTCGTTCACGTCTTAGTATAACCTGAATTTTCATGTTAAGCTATATGGTATAGATCAATGAAACAGCACACGTTTGAGTCCTTCCCTCCCTGTCTCTCTCCTTCCCTCTCTTCCTCCCTCCTTCCTTCCCGCCTTCCCTCTCTCCCTCCTTTCCTCTCTCTTTTTTATTGTATATATTATATATATTTAAGTTATACAACATTATGTTTTAATAAACATATACATAGTAAAATGATTACTACAGTCGAGCAGATTACCACGTCCATCATTTCACAGTTGCCTTTTGTTTTTGTGGTATTAGTACAATACCTAGGATTTACTCTCTTAGCAAATTTCCAGTATACACTACAATATTAGTAACTGTAGTCCTCATGCTGTACATTAGATCCTAGACTTATTCAATCGACATAATTGCAACTTTGTGCCCTTTGACCCCCATTTTCCCATTCTCCCTGCCCCTGGTGTTTTTGTTTTGTTCTGTTTTGTTTTTTAGATTTTGTTTTTTACTTTCTGTGCTTGGCTTATTTTACTCATCATAATGTTCTCTAGGTACGTCCACGTTGTTGGAAATGGCAGGTTCTCCTTTTTAGCGGATGGCTCACATTCTATTGTGTGTATATTTATGTGTGTAGTATATATTCTTCAACTGTTGATAGACACGTAGATCGTTACCATATCTTGGCTATTGTGAATAATGCTATAATGGACGTGGGAGTACAGATTTCTTTACGAGGTGGTGATTTCATTTCCTCTGGCTGTAAACCCAGAAAAGAGATTGCTGGGGCATAGAATCGTACTATTTTTAATTTTTTGGGAACTTCCAAATTGTTTTCCACAATGGCTGTGCCAGTCTACACTCCCACAAATAGGGCACAGGGTTCCCTTTCTCCACAGCCTCCCCAACACCTGTTATCTCTTGTCTTTTTGACAACAGCCATTCTGACAGTTGTGAAGTGATACTTTGTTTGGTTTTGATTTTCATTTTTCTGATGATTGGTGGTGTGGAGCACCTTTTCATAAACCTGTTGGGCATTTCTGCTTTTGAGAAATGTCTGTTCGGGTCCTTTGCCCACTTTTTTTCTTTTTTTGAGTTGGAGTCTCACTCTGTCGCCCAGACTGGAGTGCAGTGGCCGCTCCCAGCCACCGCAGCCTCGACCTGCTGGGCTCCGGCGATCCAGCCACCTCAGCCTTCCAAGTAGCCGGAATTACAGGCATGCGCTACCACGCCCGGCTGATTTTTAAAGATTTATTGTAGGGATGAGGTCTCACCAAGTTGCCCGGGTGTGTCTCAAACCCGCGGACTCAGGCAATCCACTCATCTCAGCCTCCCAAAGCGCTGGGATTACAGGCTGAGCCACCGAGCCCGGCTCCTTTGCCCACTTTTTAACTGGCTATTTTTTGGCTGTTGAGTTGTATGTGTTCTGTATATATTTTGTGTATTAAACGCTTATCTGGATGTAGTTTGCAAATATTTTCTCTCAATTTGTTAGCTGCCTTTTTAGTTTGTTGATTGTTTCCGTTGCTGTGCAGAAACTTTTTGATCTGATATAATCTCATTATGTTTATTTTTGCTTTTGCTGCTTGTGCTTTTGGCAAGATATCCAGGAAATCTTTGCCAAGGTTAATAAGAAGCATTGTCCTTATATTTTCTTCTAGGAGTTTTTGGTTTCAAGTATTGTGCTTAGGTTTTTTGAGTTGATTTTTGTGTATGGTATAAGATAAGGGTCCAGTTTTATTCTTTTGCATGTGGATATTCAGTTTTCCCAGTACCAATTATTGAAGAGACTTACCCTTTTCGCATTTTGTCTTCTTGGTTACCTTGTTGAAAATTAGTTGACTGCATCTATTTGGGTTTATTTCTGGGTTTTCTATTCTGTTTCATCGGTGTATGTGTGTTATTATGCTAGTACCATACTGTTTTGATTACTATTGCTTTGTAACATAATTTGAAATGAGGAAGTTTGATGCCTCAAACTTTAATTTCCTTTTCCAAGATTGTTTTGGTCAATCAGGGTCTTTTGTGGCTTCATACACATTTTAGAATTTTTACTATTTCTGTGAAAAATGCTACTGGAATTTTGATAGGGATAGAACTGACTCTGTATATTGCTTTGGGTACTATGGACATTGTAACAATACTAATTCTTCTGATCCATGAATACAGGGTATCTTTCCATTTACTTGTATCTTCTTCAGTTTCTTTCATCAGTGTTTTATAGTTTTCAGTGCACAGGTCATTCATGTTCTTTGTTAAGTTTATTCTAAGTATTTTATTCTTTTTGATGCTATTGTAAATTAAATATTTTCTTGATTTTATTTTCAGATAATTATTGGTATAAAGAAATGTGTATGTCGATTTTGTATCCTGAAACATTACTAAATTCATTTATTAGTTCTAACAGTTTTTAGTGGAATCTTTATGAGTGTCTATACATAAATCATGTCACCTGCAAACAGGGATATTTTACTTCTTCCTATCCAATTTGAATGCCTTTTATTTCTTTCATTGTCTGATTGCTCTTGCAAATAGTTCCAGTACTGTGTTAAACAGAAGTGGTGAGAGTGGGCAGTTGTGCCTTGTCCCAGATCCTGGAGGAAAAGCATTCAGTTTCCCCCATTGATTATGAGATCAACTCTGGGCTTTTCATAAATGGCCTTTATGATATTGAAGAAATTTCCTTCTATGCCTATTTTGTTAAGAGTTTTTGATCATGAAAGGATGTTGAACTTTTTATTTTTTTGTTTTTTATTTTTTGTGTTGGCGTTTCATGCCTCCACCCAGGCTGGAGTGTGGTGGCACGCACGCTAATGGCCACCCTAGCATCGAACTTCTGGGCTCCAGCAATCCTTCGCCTTAGCTTTCTGAGTAGCCGGAACTATAGACACGCACTACCATGCCCGGCTATTTTTTATTGTAGAGTCGAGGTCTTGCCAAATTGCCCGGGCTGGTCTTGAACTCGTGGCCTCAGGCAATCCATTTGGCTTGGCCTCCCAAACTGCTGGGTTTACAGGTTGAGCCACTGAGCCCGGCTGGATGTTGCACTTTAAGTATTTTTCTGCATCAATTGAGATGATCATGTGGTTTTAATTTTTTATCTGCTAATCTGGTATATCACATTGGTTATTTTGCGTATGTTTAAACCAACCTTGAATCCCGGGAGAAATTCCACTTGGTCATGGTGCATAAATTTTTTAATGTGTTACTGGATTTGATTTGCTAGTATTTTATTGAGGATTTTTTGCAGCTAAATTCATCAGAGATACTGGCCTATAGTTTTTTTGTGATGTCTTTGTTTGGCTTTAGGAATACTGACCTCATAAAATGAGTTTGGTATTATTCCCTCGACTTCTATTTTTTTGGAAGAGTTTAAAAAGAATTGGTATTTCTTCTTTGAATTTTTGTTAGAATTCATCTGTGAAGCCACCTGGTTCTGAGCTTTTCTTGGCATCTTGCTTTCTTTTATGAAAAGAAAACAAAACACAAAACAAAACAAAAAATACATGTCCAGCAACAGGCAGTCACAAAAATAGAGCAAAAAAGTCAAACGTGTAG
Source organism: Carlito syrichta (assembly GCF_000164805.1). NCBI lineage: Eukaryota > Metazoa > Chordata > Mammalia > Primates > Tarsiidae > Carlito > Carlito syrichta. Next base: position 611,862 of record NW_007247722.1, on the reverse strand, counting down.
AGTTGGTTACGTTTATCTTCTCCAGGTTGTTAGCTGATGGTTTTCTGGAAACCTTCTTCATTATCATAGTCTTTCTCCAGCATAAAAATTAAGAGTTTGGGCTGCGGAACCAGCTAGAGCTGTATTTCCTTTTCAGCTTCACCACATGATAATTATGTAAAGTTGACCCTAGGTTCTCAGTTTGCTCATCTGTAAAATGTATTAGTAGCTAACTCAGCACTAGGTCTTTACTAAATTACACATATATTTTTTTTCCTGCTAATACAAAGAACTTGTAGTAACACTGGACCATAGGCCATTTTTCTTACACACTCTGGTTTTTCTTCTAGCCCTTTGCATTTGGAGACACCTCGTGGATCACCTAGCAGCAACCTGACCTCACTTTTTTTGTGTGTGTGAAATAGTGAAAAACAAATCACTTCATGTTAAATAGTATAACGTTGAAACCAGTTATTTTATTGTAATGATATTTTGTTTATAATGAAATTTTGGACAATGAGGAACTTATTTAAGACAAAGAAACAAAAATTTTAATCTTATATTTTTCTAACGTGTGATAACATAAACCAGTCACTGACCTCATTGATACACGTTGTGCAATAGTAATTTGTTTGACATCTTCCACCTGGTGTTTTTCTATTCGAGTAGACAATGCAGTCTCGTTTTCTTCCTCCCATGTTAACAATATAATTTATTGTCCAGTCTATTGTTCGAAGATCATGTGGAAGGATATTCTTTTTCTATGGAACACCAGCTAATATTTTTTTATGTACGTCTCAGTATATATTCCTTCTCTTTATTTGCTTTTTTGTGCATTTTGAATGGATAACTTCAAGGAAAAACACATTTTTGCAAAATTTGCACTGGCATAAATGTGTCCTGTATAATCATGAGCAATTTCTTTATGTCCCCTGAGAGGGAACGTCTGAGTGTTTGCCTGATTTACGATGTCCCTTCAGAGGGGACGTCCAAGTGCAAAGGGCTAGTGTGTGCTATACTTATTTCTGTTTTCTTCTCCTTCTCCTGTTCCTACCTTTCCATTTTAACTAGTTCTCTTTCCTTTAGAATCTTGCTCCCGGCTCATCATGAGAGCTGAAATGTAGGAAATAAAACGGTACAAAGGGCTGTCCGAATTTCTAAGGGAATAGTTAAAATCAAGGAGTAAATTTTAATAGAATTTCACGTGACTAGCTGCTGACAGAGATTTATTGGGGAAGAAGTCTTGTCAGCTCACAGATGATCTCTAAAGACCTATCCCAAGCTTGAGTGTCCATGATCTAAGCTATGAGGCCCCCTAAGCAGCCGCCTCCCCCAAATTATTTGTATGGACAGTCTACTCTTATTATTGGGTTATTCAAAAACATTTAGTCTTCTTGCCAGATAAGAGGATATTTTTGCCCTTCATAGATTTTGTCTTCAGTTTTCAGATTTTGATGTCCTCAGTGCAAATTACTGAAAGTGGGTTTTATGACCCAAGATCATTTTTTTCAAAAGACTTGAGAAAGGTTCTTATGAGTTTATATCTACTCTTTGAGGATTGACTCCTTCAATGTTTCAGGCCTCTGGCTTTGGTTAGTTGGGACTGAGGTCAGTTGAATTGGGGGCTGAGCATTCACTACCACCACTGCTCCCTTCTCTTTCTCCCCACCTCCTCCTCCTCCCTCCTTTCTCCCTTCTCTTCTCTTTCCCATTTTTCGTCCACTGCACCTTCTCTCTCTCTCTTCCCTCATTTTTCATCTCTCACAGATAGTCACACTCATCTCTTTGTTCAATGGAAATGATAATTTTTACCTTTCTTCCTCTCAAATTTTTGTTGTCAGTTTAGTGAGAACAACCAGGGGAATGGCTTTGTTATCCTGAGATGCTTTGTGCCAATTTAGAAGTATCATTTGCTTACGCTTTCCTCATTTTCTCCTTCCCTCCATACACACACTCCCTTATCATGGAGAGTAGGTTAAGGATGCCCTTTTTTAATCAATAAATGGAGTTTATATTTACTGATTGGAAACAACCCTTATGGGGGTCAAACATTTGTGGAGAGTTTGTCAAACACCTACCTTCATATAACTCTGAATTATGGTCTTTGTGGAAGATATATTCATTAAAGATGACAGGAGCTACCAGATGCTTCTGGGCTATGTGGGGTTTAACAGATGACAACCCTGGTAGTTCCCTCTGCCCATTTCCCAGTTCAGTGGTGCTACCAATATGTGCACCATTTACAGAAGAGACCAGAAATGAAACTGCAAGGTGTTCTGATCCAAGGAAAATGATACTCACATCCTGGGGGGTGGGGAGGTACTCCAAGTGAATGTTTTAGAATGACCAGGTATAGTACCTTGTTGTTACAGCAGCCATTGAATAAATACTTGTCAATGGATATAGACTGTTTCATGTGCCTTTTGAGCATCCTTTCCTTCCCTCAGTTTCATTCACCTTCCTGTGATGGTACAATGGCACAGTCTGTCTGTCTCTCTCTCTCATTTTCAAATTTCACTTGTTTTAATAAATTGTGTAAGTATTTATCTACTTAATTACCAAGTGTATATTGTATTTGCAGTATTGCATTTTGGTTACTTATACATCCAGTTCTTCCATGGAGCATTGGGGCTTGGGGAAGTTCAAGTAGAAGTACATAATCATTCATCTTGTGTGGTCGCCTGCTTCAAATGGTAGGGAGTGCTGGAAATATTGAATAAATTTTATATCATCGAGAAGGCTTCAATGTGTGGAAATATTTTTTATTTTCTTTTTTTATACAAGCATAGGATATTCTTATATCTAATGGGGCAGCTGATGAACTGAGTGGAAATACTGCTTTTGATTCCCCTCTTCTTCAAGTTAATGTCCTAATTCTGTTTTGAAAGTTAGACACGAACTCCCAAACACTGTCAATGCCTACTCTTTACAACATCTAGATGATTCAACACACTGTTTCCTCTCTGTGTTTGTTTTAACTGTGGAATGTTCAAAATTACTACTCTGTAAAAGGTTTAAGGGAAGAGTCCATAACGACTATGACTGTCAGTGCCTTAATGATGTGGGCAGATCAAGCCATCCACCCCAGGAGTGTGTGACTTATCACTGTTGAGAAGTGCCTCAAAGGCTGCCAGGCCAGAGTTTCTCTTTCTGGATGATGTGAAATAGACACCCCTGTCATCCAATGACGAAATAACATGCAAATGTAAGCCTGTCTTCTGATTAATTGGAGAGTTTAGTAAAAAAAAACTTGATAAAAGCAACCTTGTAACTCCTCAACAGAGAGATGGAGACGTTCCAACGTCAAAGAAAAAACGCCAGGCAGGGGAGAAGATCATGTACACTTTGGTCTCAGTCCCACATGGAAATGACATCGCGTCCCTTTTTGAACTGGATGCCACAACTCTTCAGAGAGCTGACTGCCTTGTTCCAAGGTAAAACAAAAAAATTGCAGTTAAAAAATGTTTATGAATAATTATACCTATAGGTAAGGAATTAAAATAATAATGTTAATATAATTTTTGTGATGTCTAGGGAGCAAGTGTAAAAAAAGTGTAAAAAGCATTGTGCCTCTTTTGTGAGTAGATTAACATAGTTTGTTTTACTCTTATAAATAATTAAAATGTGCAGGACCAAAGAAATTACGAACAATTTATAAGAATCATTTATTCTTATTACTTATGTGACTGACCTTTGCATAAGAAAATGGAAAATAATCTAAAAGCATTTCTTGTTACACTTTTAATAATTCCTTTTAGTACATCCACTTCCTCATTTCATTCGTTAATCAATCCATTTGTTCATTTATGTAGTCATTCAGTCAACAAATATTTACTGAACATTGATTACATTCCAGGCATTGTCCTTGGCGTTGGGAAGATGACAGTGGACAAAATGGTTATATACGCACATTCAAATGGGGGAGACAGGCAGTAAGCAAAATAGTAAACATAAAATTTAAGGTCAGGTAATAAAAATGCTTTGAGGAGCCGGGCTCGGTGGCTCAGCCTGTAATCCCGCGCCTTTGGGAGCTGAGGTGAGTGGATTGCCTGAGCCTGCGGGTTCGAGACCCGCCTGGGCAGGCGAGACCTCATCTCTACAATAAATAAATAAAAAAAATTAGCCGGGCGTGGTAGCGCGTGCCTGTAGTTCCAGCTACTTGGAAGGCTGAGGCGGAAGGATCACTGGAGCCCAGTGGGTCGAGGCTGCGGTGACCGGGAGCGGCCACTGCACTCCAGTCTGGGTGACAGAGTGAGACTCCAACTCAAAAAAAAAAAAACCCAAAAAATGCTTTGAGAAAAAATTGCAGGGTGTGGAAATTCTATTAGTTAAGAGTGTTCAGAGATGACCTCTTTGAGTTAGGACGTTTGAGAAAAGATCTGAATGAATTGAGAAACCAAGTCCTCTCCATTGGGGAGGAACATTTCAAGCCGCAGGAGCATGACATGGAAAAATCTTGAAATGTACTAGGTTTTTTTGAGGACCAACGCAAAGGCCAGTATAGTTGGATCTAAGTGTTTGAGAACGAATGGGATTAGTCATGAGGTAGCCAGACTAATAGAAGAGAGTCTCTTGCATTCTTTTGCTTGAATTTGAGCATTAGGCTCTTTTGCCTACAGCTGTCTACCTTCCTAGAAGAGCATCATGACGTACTCTCTAGATGCATCCAGGAGTCTTGCCCCTATTATTAGATCTAGTGGAATGGCTCTAAATTGGCCTTGCTGGATCGGTATTGAACTTGGCCTTGGTCGGACAGCAGTGGTGAGGTTGAAGTTACTTACACAAAAATGCAGATGTTGTGAGTCTTTCAGGAAGGGTAAAAAGTAGCTGTGAAAAACGCTGTCAAGAAACACTGCTGGGTGAGTTTCTCAGGGTGTTTCATGGCTATTCTCATTTATGAGAAATATTGCTGAATCTTGATCTTATCTGAGTCCATCTCTCACTCTTCCCTGTTCCACCAATAAAAACCTGCAAAAAGATCCCCTCTGAAGATTTTGTCTGACCCAGGTCTCTGGCCTTCTCTTCCTGGTGTTAGGATTTTAATCAATCCTTACTATGGTTTTACTCACTTTAGATTCAAGTCAGCAAAAGTGAAACCCTTCTTGAACTCTAACCAAGAGAGTTTGTTTAAGGAAATGATAAATGAATCTCACTATAAAGTGCATAGAATTATGACAAGGCCTCTTGAAGGTGTTAATCTGTTACTATTCAGAACTGTTGAACCCTTATTCAGTTTAGTACAGAATTCTATATTACCATGGATTTGGCATTAATTGTTTTAAAGCTAATATTAATTAATGCTTGTAGTAACTATTATTATAACTCTTGAGCACTTTCTGTGTAAGCCCCGTGCTAAGCTATTAATAAATATTATCTTATTTAATCTTGGCAGCGACCCTTACAGATTAGGAAATAGGGGCTGAGTTAGAATAGTGTTTTTCAACTTGGTTGTAAATTAGAGTCACCTGGGCAGCACGGAAATTGCTACAGGCCCTGAGCACACTCAAAGGTGGGACACACACTTTATTTTTTTTTTTAGAGACAGGATCTCACTCTGTCACTCAGGCTGTAGTGCAATGTCATGATCATAACTCACTACATCCTCAAACTCCCGGGCTCAACCTATATTCCTGCCTCAACCTCTTGAGTAGCTGGAACTACAGACATGTGTCACCATGCCTGGCTAATTTTTTTGGAGATGGGATTCTTGCTATGTTACCCAGGCTGATCTTGAATTCCTGGGCTCAAGCAATCCTCCTGCCTTGGCCTCCCAAAGCACCAAGATTACTGGTATGAGCCACCACATCTAGCCACTTAAAAAAATCTAGCCATTAAAAAAAAATTTATTTATTTATTTGAGTCTGGTCTTGCTCTGTTGCTCAGACTGGAGTGCAATGCCACAATCACAGCTCACCACAGCCTTGACTTCCTGGGCTCTGGTGATCCTTACACCTCTGCCCCTTCAGTAGTTGGGTACAGGTACACGCCACCATGCCTGGCTAATTTTTTTGAATTTTTGTAGAGATGAGGTCTCACTATGTTGCCCAGGCTGGTCTCAAACTCCTGGACTCAAATAATCCTCCGATCTCAGTCTTCCAAAGTGCTGGAAGTACAGACATGAGCCATTGTGCTGCACCTTCAGCCACTTTTTTAAAAAAACATTTGTTACCCAGGTGATTCTAGTGTGGAGTCCAATGTTTCTCGTACTTTAAATTCTATCATTCGATACTTCCTTAACTTTACTGTAGACTCAGTCATCTGTGGATCTGATGACAATGCAGTTTTTGATTCACTCGGTCTAGAATGGGGGCCTGAGAATCTACTTCTAACAAGCCCATGGTAAAGCTGATGCTGCTGGTTTGCAGACGATAGTTTAAGTATCAAGGGATTAAGGGTTTAGAACAGTGGCTCCCAACCTTTGCTATGTGTTGGAACACCTGAGAATCTTTAAAAACTACTGATACTTGGCTCCCACTCCCAGAGATTTTGATTTAATTGGTATGTGGTGCAACCTGGGCAGTGGAATTGTAAAAACTTCCCCGGTGATGTGTAGCAGAGTTTGGGAACCACTGGCTTGGAGTGACAACCTAACTAACCTGTGTCACACTCATTAAGTGCTATTTGATCCTGGAGCATGTGAACTTAAAGTCTGTGCTCTTAACCATTGTGCTATAGTGCCTTCATGTTTCAGGCATTCTGGTTATATCATCTTAATAAAACAGATTTATGTGACATAGGTTCTAAAGACTTATTCATTTCTAAGTTATTATACTGGAGCATAATCTCATTAGTGTGGAACCCAGCAATCTAGGTCAACTCAGTAAGCATATATTGAAAAAGTCTGGGGTAAAATAGAGGCGACAGTCACAGAGCTAATAAGCTATGGCCCCACTTTCCAGATGCTTTTTTTTTTGTGTGTGTGTTGGAGTCTCACTCTGTCACCCAGACTAGAGTGCAGTGGCTGCTCCCGGCCACCGCAGCCTCGACCTGCTGGGCTCCGGCGATCCTTCTGCCTCAGCCTTCCAAGTAGCCGGAATGACAGGCATGCGCTACCACGCCCAGCTGATTTTTTGATTTATTGTAGAGATGAGGTCTTGCTGCCCAGGCGGGTGTTGAACCCGTGGGCCAGATGCTTAAAATACAATGGGGAGTACAGCTGAGTACAAATGACATCTGTGCAATTCAATGCAGAAGATGCTAAGTGGTAAAACAGAGGTATTTCAGAATTTCTGATAATTTGGACAAAGATTATATGTTTGCTATTTTAGATTTTGAGGCTTGGTTTGTAGTTCACCCACTTTTGTAAAGGAGCAGAATGACGTTGTTGAATGGATCTCTTTCTCTGAGGCCCTTGGCATTTTATTTGGTTCTCTCTCATTGACCCTAATGCTTTTACTTTACGTTGTATGACATGTTTATGTTTTATATTTATACTGAACTCTAAGCAACTTGAAGGCAGAGTACTTAATATGCTTTTCTTTTAGTAGGCATTGCACACATATTTGTTAAAAGAAAATGATAGTAATCAAAGATTTCCTAACAATGGTAATATTTGAGTTGAAAGAAATTCTAGGTGTCCCTTCTCAGGCACTCTCTCATAGTTCATGTATAGTCAATTTTTGTTATTTATGGCACATGAAATTAACAAATAGTGAACCATTGTTCCTAGGGGAAATGCAGTGTTAGTTTCCTGCAAGCTTCAGGTTACAACATTTTTGTCAGTCGATACATAACCTTGTTTTATGCGTGTTTCTGTTTAGAGATGCCTTATTTAATAGGCCTTAATTGAACTTGTGGTCAACAGCCCTATAGCTTGTGCCTGAACAAAGCTTATTTAGCACAAGTGTTTTGTTCATTAGGCACATTATAGTCTCCTTGTGCTTATGAAAACCAAACAGCACTTTAGCACTACTTGGGGATCACTTAAATATCAAAATCACCAACAAAAAGCACAGAAATGTGTCACTAAATAGACTGTAAAAAGAACACTTGTTTTCAGTATGAGAGATTAACAAGAAGGCAGAGCATTGCCTTGTTCAACCTCAGCTTGGAAAGTACCTGTTGGGTGACTCAAATTTTTGCCACTCTGTGTATGTCCTTGAATGACCACAAAATCTCCATGAGCATTAACTTTGGGGTTGCAAATACATTTTAGGGAGCAGGAGCATTCACAATTATAGAATCCACAAATAATGAGGATTGGCAGTGTATACTTTCACATGCATATAATTAAACTACAAAAGGAATTACTATTGGGCAGCAGCTTTAATTGAGTTTGTTGCTTGATCAGTGTTCTCAGTTCAGTGTTCATGAGAGCTGTCTGAGGAACCGTTAGACTACTCATTGTTGGGCGCTACTCCCAGAGTTTCTGATTCAGTAAAAAGGGAATGAGATCTCAGTGTTTGCATTTCTAACAGGTTCCCAGGTAATGCTGATGCCACTGGTCCGGGGACCACACTTTGAGAACCACTAGGTCTAAGCTATAATACTGCATGCTTTGAAATAGTGTATAATTCAGAGTTTTCCCTTAAACCAGAGGGCTCTTGAGTTGATTACTAGTCTAAGATATGCTTATGTTCATATCACATGTGAAGCTGTTCAATATGTTAATATGTAAGTGTGCTGATTTTTAATAATTTTTAAAATATTGTTTTGCTTTTAGGAACTCTTATGTCCGGTTAAGGCATTTATGCACCAACACGTGGGTAACCAGTACTAGTATTCCCATAGACACAGATGAAGAGAGGCCTGTTATGTTGAAGGTAAATGTTGCAGAGGTTGGTTTAATTTTCAGCCAAATGCTGTGTGAATAAGATTAGGCTAGGGATGCTGTGTGATATATTTCTTGTAACCCATCTTCACCAATATTAGAGATTATTGCAATTAATTTCATTGAGCACAGGTGTCTCTAATTGCTTAGGTAGCTGAACTAAATGGGCTGGCTATAGCAGGGATGTCATTCAAGAGGATGTAGCAGGACACCAGTAAGAAGGGGGGCAGCATGTTAAAAGGGGCGAAGATACTCTATTGAAACCAAAGCAGAGGGCAAGTGAGTGCGAAAGGGATAGATTTCTAGTGGGGCTTTGGGGACAGGGTAGGAAATGGGTATGGAAAATCTCTGTGTCCTTACAGCGTCTCATAGCGGATGATGCATACGGGACTTACTGGATTTGTATGACCTGTTCTTGTCCTATATTTCATAAACATCACTAGATGTGTTAGTCTGCAAAGGGTATTGCGTAGTTACTTTAAAAATAATTAATCTTAATGACAAAACACATTTCAGATTGGAACCTGCCAAACAAAAGAAGATAAAGAAGCATTTGCCATCGTGTCTGTCCCACTGTCGGAGGTCCGAGACTTAGATTTTGCCAACGATGCAAATAAAGTGCTAGCAACCACAGTTAAAAAGCTGGAAAATGGCACAATAACTCAGAATGAAAGGAGGTTAGTAATGTTTTAAAAGGCTCTTAAATTGCCAAGAGCCATTGTCAATTCTTGCAGTAAACCTCAAGTGAATGAATGACTCTAAGGGAATATTTAGGACATTCTTGATAGCAGCCTGTCTGCTTTTAAATGAGGGAGGAACTCTATTCCTTGATCATGATGACTGAATGAAAATGGTCAAATTAAAATCTGGTGAAATATTTACTTGTCCCATTTTAGCTTGGCTTGAAAATAGTTGTTTTTAGTTACCTTCTGATTTTTCCTTTTAAATGCTTCATCAGAGATTGGCAGTATCTTTTGCTGTACTTGATTTGATATTTGGATTTAGAATCCTAAAGGACCTAGAGGAAATTTTTCTGGTCTTATCAAAGACACATTTTTCAACTCTGGTACTACAAAAGAGACAAATTTGTGATATCAGAAAAAAAGCAATCTTCAGGGTATACCTGTTTGCCCTTATAATAATTGCTTAGATAAAGAAACTGGATCCTTGATTCTTAAACTCTCGTTTTGGAAATAAGCGAGAAAGAGAAATACATTGAGCGCTGGCCCTTTTGCATGCGTACTTTGTGTCATTTACTACCTTAGGCACTGCAAATGTATGTTAGCTAATCCTTCCCATAATCCTAAAATAGATGTTCCCATTTATATAAAGGAAACTGGGGTAAGGTTGCTTATTAACAAGTGGGGGATTCAATCCTATGGTTTAAAGTCCATGAATTTTCTAGTATACCTGAGCACAAGCATTCTCTTTATTCTCACGATCAGCTACATACCTTTTAATTTGATCAAGAAAAAGCTATTTACCAATTTCCCAGGTATTTTCATGCACAACTGGTGAGAGATAATTTATGCACCTTGGAAAATGGTTGGCAGTAACTAGCAAAGTTAAAGAAGTAAACACTCCATGACTCACCAATCCTACTCCTAGGCTGAACAGTCTTGAACATCTGTTCAAAAGAAGCTCTTCCATATGTGCACCAGAACACACGTTCAAGAATGTCTAACCTTGTTCTAACTAACCCTAAACTGAAAACCCTCCCGATGTCCATCACCAGTTGAATAGATGAGTAAAATTGTGATATATTCATGCAATGAATACATAGAGCAATACAAATAAATGAACTAATATATGTCCAATGACATGGATACATCTAACAAACTTGAGGTTGAGTGAAAACTAGACACAAGTACATTCACGGCAATATTATTTGTAAAGTTCAAAATCAAGCAAAAGCAAACTCTTTTTCTTTGAAGTGTTTAAGCAATTGGAAGAACTCTAAAGGCAAGGAAATCGTCACAATAATCAAGATGATGTTCCTCTTAGAGGGGAGGGAGGAGTTAGGCTTGGTGTGTGGTTTGAAAGGCTCCTGCAAGGATTCACTTCTTGCTCTGAGTAGTGGCTTCGTGGAATTCACTTTATAAGTATTCCTTCACTATATTTTTTTTTTTCCTTTATTTTTTGAGTTGGAGTCTCACTCTGTTGCCCAGACTGGAGTGCAGTGGCCGCTCCTGGCCACTGCAGCCTCGATCTACTG
>NW_007247722.1:545488-600878 GCF_000164805.1 Carlito syrichta | reverse complement strand
CGACACCCGGCTAATTTTTTGATTTATTGTAGAGATGAGTTCTCACCAAGTTGCCCAGGCGGGTCTCGAACCTGTGGGCTCAGGCAATCCACTCACCTCAGCCTCCTAAGGCACGGGATTACAGGCTGAGCCACCCAGCCCGGCCACTATATGTGGTAGAAACTTTTAGATATATATCTTACAATACAAAGGAACAAAAAAAATCCAACTTGCTTCTCCTTCTCCATCCATTAAAAAAGTCATAAATATTCAAAAAAGCGGAATAAAAACAAAAACAAAAACGAAATAGCTGTTTCTCAGCTTCCTGCCTCTTCCCCTGGCAAACCTGCATTTGAAAAGGATTGTGCCGGCTGGGTGGCTCAGCCTGTAATCCCACGCCTTTGGGAGGCTGAGGTGAGTGGATTGCCTGAGCCCGCGGGTTCGAGACCCGCCTGGGCAGCGAGACCTCATCTCTACAATAAATCAAAACATCAGCCGGGCGTGGTAGCGCATGCCTATAATTCCGGCTACTGGAAAGGCTGAAGCGGAAGGATCGCCGGAGCCCAGCAGGTCGAGGCTGCGGTGACCGGTAGTGGCCACTGCACTCCAGTCTGGGTGACAGAGTGAGACTCCAACTCAAAAAAAAAAGAAAAGGATTGTGTATTCAATCATACCTCCAACCCTGATGGGGGATGTGTGTAAGGCCAGAAGCAGAAGTAACTGCCCCCATTTTATGAATTATAGATAATTAAGTGTCAGAGCTAAATGATGGCAGGAAATAGATTCCGATGTGCAGATAGGAATTTTTATTTGCCTGTTATTTATTTGTTAACTCCTCCTTTCGAGGAATTGTTTCTTTTGTCTCTGTCACTTTGCACAGAAATTTACTTGACCTCACTCAAAATGTCAAGCGTTAAGAAGAAAAGGAAAAATAAAGGTTCAGATTCTGGGTTCTCCACTGTTGCTACCTGGAATCCTGAGCAAGTGGCTCTTCTTCAGTTATTGCCAGAGAGACTCTTAACCTCTCCAGTTAATTCAAAGGAGGCTGGTGGACTAGGACTGACCAGAGATCATGCATTTTATGCCTCCTCTGCTTCTTTCCTCACTATTTTGGAGTGAAAACCATCATAGCAAAGGAAGGCTTTGCCTGAGAAATATGAAGTGGCAATTCTTGATCTTAATTTAGTCATTTCAGGAAAACCAAATCCCATCAAAATTCATGCAAAGCTGCCTGTCATTGTGGTAGAGCTTATTGACAGAGTTGAATGCATTTATATTATTTTCTCAGTTTTAGAATTCAGAATCAAATTCTTTCTGAAAATAACTGACAACTTTTCCCACCCCATGGAAAATGAAGTTATTATTATATATTCTTTTTTACTTAAAACCAGGAAGAAGAATACAAGGTCCAAGGGAGGATGTTAGAATATTGAAGATCTGTCTAAATATATCTGTGTTGTTTGCATTTTCTTTCTCTCCCCCTCCCTGTCTTGCCCTCTCTTCCCCTTCCCCTCTCCCCCTCCCCTTTCTCTCTTTCAATCTCTCTCTCTCTCTCTCATTGTTCCCTTTTCATTCACCCTAGGAATGGACTCTGGAGTTACAGCTCCTTTGTTATGCTCCCAAATCCTCAACCTTTGATATTTTTCAGTGGAATTTTCTGACCTTATTCTACATAACTGTGCCAGTAAAATAGAGTGTTGGAAACATGTTGTGGGGTTAACTGCCATTCAGAGTTTGAGGAAGTGACAATGCAATCTTTAGGTAGCATTTCTGTACATGTTTACCTCTGAGGGTACCTGAAAAATGTGGGGTTCTTCTGAAGCATCAAGAGTTCAGAGATGGGATTGATCAGTATTATTGAACTCTTAGTATATGCCGGGCACTGGGCCATGCTCCTTGTGTATATGTAGTGCTAATGTGGTCATGAACTATCCTCATGTCTTCACACAACTTACAGTCTCCAGAGATGCTTCAAATTCTCCACGATAGAAACTCAGGATCTAGAATAGGGACTGACCAACATGAGGTCACCAGGTCAGATGTCTTTCTGATATTGCTACCTAGAACATCATTTTCCCTTACATTTTGTCTGGTGTGACTATGGCAACACTAGCTATCATTTGTTTAGTATTTGCCTGATGTCTTGTTTTCAATATCCTCTTATTTCAGATTTCCTGTTATTTTGTCTTAGTTTTGTTTCTTGTGGGCAGCAAAGGGCTGGATTTAAAAATCTAATTTGGTAGTCTGTTTTAATGTGCAAGTTTAATTACTTTGTATTTGATAAATATATTTGGGCTCATTCTTATTTTATTTTTGTTTTTTTCCTTTAGTGTAGCTTGCTTTCTTTTCCTTTCACTTCTTTCTTGCTTTCTGTTCAATTAACAAAGTTTGTATTTCCCTCTCTCCCCTTTAACTTTTGCCTGTACTGACTTAGAAGCTTTAGGTCACGTTTTCATTCTTTAGCAATTACCCTTAAATTTTTACCATATATTTTAACTATATGTTCTTTCTTATAAAACTTGAAGTTATTAATGTTTCTTTCTTCCTCTCATGGGAGAAAAGTGTCCCAGCATGCTGTGATCATGCTCTAATATTTTCCCTCTCAGCCTTCTTGTGGTAGATGTCTAGAACCACTATGTATATTCTTTTAGCTTATAAAATTATATTTTACATTTGATATTTATAAGAAAATGAATATATCATATAAATTATGATGCACCAATTTTTTTAACTGAGAAATTTAGTTTCTAAAAATTGTTTTCTGGTGATTAATTATATTATATTCTAATGAATTCTATTTCTTAGTCTATCTTACCTCTGTGTCTGCCAGTCCTCGTCACTTGCATCTCACTTCTTCTCTCCGGGTTCACTTTTCTTCTTGCTGAAATTTATTCTTAACTCCATTCAATGAAGCCCATAGGTCATCATCTTTTTAGTTTTTTTTTTTTTTTTTTTTGAGTTGGAGTCTCACTCTGTCGCCCAGACTGGAGTGCAGTGGCCGCTCCCGGCTCCAGCGATCCTTCCGCCTCAGCCTTCCGAGTAGCTGGAATTACAGGCATGCGCCACCACACCCAGCTGATTTTTTGATTTATTGTAGAGATGAGGTCTCGCTGCCCAGGCGGGTCTCTAACCCGCGGGCTCAGGCAATTCACTCACCTCAGCCTCCCAAAGGCGTGGGATTACAGGCTGAGCCACCGAGCCCGGCTTTAGTTTTGACACATATGAAAATGCCTTTATTTTGCCTCCACTCTTAAGTGATACTTTATGTATGAAATGTTAGACTAATAATAACTTTTATAATTTTAAAGTTATAATTGAATTATTCCTGGAATTTCTTGTTGCTGTTGAAAAGTCTTCTGTTGCTTGACTTGTTTTTCTTTATTGGTAATTTTTCTTAGCTTTCTGATAATTTTGTAGGTTTTTTCTTTGAGTTAGATGTCCTAAACTTTCACATTACTATATTAACAAAGAAGTTTTATTTTTGTTTTGACATTTAGGGGATTTCAATCTGAATACTTATGTCTTTCTTCCGTTCTGGAAAGTTTTCAACCATTTTCTTTCAAATATTGTTTCTTTGTCTTTTTTCTCCTAACCCTCTTTTGGAACTTCTATTAGATATATGCTGGATCCTTTTAATTTATCTCTTAACTTTCCTTTTATAGTTTGCCTTTTAAAATCTCTCTGTGTTGTTGTCTAGATCATTTTTAATACTCTCTTATAAGTTAATGAATATTTGTAGAATGTGTGCAGAATAGTTTAACTTCTTCAATTAGATTTTTATTTAAATAATTATAATTTTTATTTCTCAGATTTCTAATTGTTCTTTTGCATAGCCTTCTATTTTTCATTCTGCCCTTTAAAAATATATGTTGTCTTTTTTGTATATTGCTTTCTTTATCTCTTTTTAGATTGAAAACACGCTCATTTTTAAGTTACTTTGAAATTGTTTTATTCTTGAATTTTGTTGGTAATTAGCCTCCTGATGTTTTAGTAGGATGCTGTCTTTCTTAATGTCAGGTTTCCTCATGTGCTTCGGAATCTTAATATGCAGACTTTTCTCAAGATTTTTATTTTTCCTTTCTTTACATTCACTTATCTTCTCTATCAGTATTATGGTTGGCTTCCTTCAACAAATCCAGAGCCAGATCTGATACTGAGGACAGAGAGTACATGTCCTCTGGTAATTTTAGGCTTTATCATTGAGATTGAGGTGGCTAAGTCCAGTCCTGTCCACGTGCTTCTGCTGTTTTCTTCCAGCATTGCACATCCAGAACCTGAGTAGGGAAAACTGAATTTTAAGGTTTCTTTAGGAGGTTAGAGAAGCCCTACTTTAGTCTCTGCTTTCATGATTGAATTTCTACCATGTGCTTTCTGTCTCTCTTACCTTGTGAGCACTGGGCATCATTCCTGTTCATTGCTGTGTTTTTCTTATTTTGCTCCTTTTCCACAAAGCTTTGTATTATGTTTTTAGGTGTGCTGTGTCTTAAACACACCCACACACATATAAAATCTATCATTGCGGCACATGAAAGAAAGGCACACAAAAAGTTTTATTAGAAAACATACTAGTAAGATTGCATGAGTTATTAGGATGCAACCACCACCCAGTATATAATTGGAGTTTGATATAAACTAAAACAGTACCCCCCTCTCCGAAAATGGGATACTTGAGGTGAAGGGGAAAAAACGAAAAGATTTTTGTTTTCTTTCAAGAGCTACAGAATGATTTTAAAAGACGTCACAATTTCAAAGGCAGTTCACATCACATTTTGATGCACAAGGAACATGTTTTAAATTTTGGGGGTTACCTTCAGAGATTAAACCTAACTATGTCAGTGAATCTTATCAGTTAGACATATTTTCCAAAAGAAACACACTGGATTAAAATTTAAAATAGTTCTATCAAGAAAACACAGACTCCCTGTAGTTTTGGAGTGGAGTTTATAATCCCTAGAAGTATACTGAAATTTCTAGGGGTGGCTAAATTTTGGATTATAGTTGTGTCCACTTGGCTCTATGAAAGATAATTCTTTTCAAGACGTGAAGATAGGATCAAGATACATTCTTTTTTTTGAGTTGGAGTCTCACTCTGTCGCCCAGACTGGAGTGCAGTGGCACACTCTCAAGCCACCGCAGCTTCAACTTGCTGGGCTCCGGCGATCCTTCCGCCTCAGCCTTCCAAGTAGCCGGAACTACAGGTGCGCGCTACCACACCCGGCTATTTTTTGATTTATTGTAGAGATGAGGTCTCGCCAAGTTGCCCGGGCGGGTCTCAAAGCCGCGGGCTCAGGCAATCCTCTCGCTTCGACCTCCCAAAGTGCTGGGATTACAGCCTGAGCCACCCAGCCTGGCCAAGATACATTCTTACCAAAGGCACTGAAAGAGAGAAAAACAAAAAAGATGTTTTCTAACTGAATTCATTCCACGCTTTTCTGGAATTTTTGAAGCTCTTACATTGTAGTTTTCTTATTAATATACTCATGATTGATCATGCTAATAATAGCAAATGATTATACTAACAGTATATGGATAAAACTAATTTAAATATTTGTTGGTCAGTTTATTCCAAAAAAAATTCAGTTCTGGGGTTTATTGAATAATTAACATACTGTACTTAATTAATAATAATTTTAAAAAATTCCTTGGTCCTTCCAACATAGATTTCTACCATTTTTCTAATAACTTGAACCCCTGCCCCCTCCTTGCCCCCATTCTACCAACACAAGTGGGAAATGATAAAGAGCAGGCAGAGGAAAAAAAAGTGAAAGGAGGAGAGAATCAAGGCATTTCAGGTACTAAATGCCACTAAGTTCAAGGAGTAGTTATAACAATAACCAAAATGTAGATCTGAAAGTGAATATTAGTGTATAGTTTTAAAACACTATGATTTTTTAGGTCATTTAATACTTTCATAACAATTTAGAGCATCGGATTGCTTACTGTCTTTATTCACAGATCATTTACATTTTTCCTATTTTGTACATTGGGTAAATTGAAAGCGGCGAGAGGATTAGGAAATGTAGTTTGAGTTAATAGTAACGACAACAAAAAAGATTTGAATTTAGGAACTTAGGAGCATAGCCTTCCCCTTTAAGCAGAAATATGCTGCTTTGCTGGTAAGTCTTAGAAAAACATCTGGTGGTGTCACTCTACCAAGTGACATGCAGTTGGGCCTCACATGGTAGCTTTGTATCATAAAAGTCTTTTTAAAAAATTATTTTATTTTATTTTATTTATTTATTTTTTGAGTCAGAGTCTCACTCTTGTCACCCAGGCTGAAGTACAGTAGCACGCCCACGGTCACCTGAGCCTCAACCTGCTGGGCATAGGCGATCGTTCTGCCTGGGTCTTCCAAGTAGTTGGCAATACAGACACACGCCACCACACCTGGTTAGTTTTTGTGATTTATTGTAGAGACGAGATCTCACCAAATTGCCTAGGCTGGTCTTGAACCTCCAGGCTCAGGCAGTCCTCTTGCTTCGGCCTCCCAAAGTGCTGCGATTACAGGCTGAACTACTGTGCCTGGCCTAAATTTTTATTTTAAAGATGTGGGGGTACGATTCAGGGTTAGGTATACAAATAGTCATTGTACAGGTAAAATTTGGGCCTCACTTTGGTCTCCACTTCACCTGGTTTGAGATCAGGTACCTTTATTGATAAAGTGTGTCCCCCCCATAATAGTTTTTGCAAATGCTTGATTTGGGCTGGAGGCGGGAGTAGGGGTTAGAGGCCCTGGAGAAGGAATATTCTTTGTAAAAGTTTGAGTAAAAAGTAACAGCATTAGATACTATCTTTTGTTGATTAAAGACTTTTTGTTATAAAATATTTTGTTTTCTAGTGTTTCAGTTCATAGTGTTTAATATAAAAAAAAATTCTGTAGGTTTCAGCCCCACTCCCAAAGAAAAAATAAATTATTTTTTTCCCCAATTTTAAGCACACCTTTTAATTTTATAATAGGTTTGTAACCAAATTATTGGAAGACCTCATCTTCTTTGTCGCTGATGTACCTAATAACGGACAAGAAGTTCTGGATGTGGTTATCACCAAGCCAAACCGAGAACGTCAAAAATTAATGAGAGAACAAAACATATTGGCACAGGTGAATGTTTTCATGGACTAAGTTTGCATATTTTATTTTTTGAATTATAGTGTTAAGAAAGTCCTTGTATTAATTATCTATTGCTGTGTAATGAATGACTCCAAAGCTTAATGGTTGAAAACAACAGAAATTATATCAGTGTCTCTGGATTGGGGATCTAGGAGTAACTTGGGTGGGTAGTTATTCTCAGGGCCCTTCACCAGGTTGCAGTCAAGGTGTTGACTGGGGCTAAGGTTATCCCAAGGCTCAACTGGAAGAGCATTGACTTCCCAGCTCTCTCACGTGGGTGCCTCCCCAGACTGCCTCAAGATGAGGCAGCTTGCTTTCCCCTCCCTAGAAGCAAGGGATTCAAGAGAGAACAGAGAGGACACACAGGTGGACGCTACTGTCTTTTTATAACCTAATCTTAGAAGTATCATCCCATCAGCCCTACTATGTTCTGTTAGTTAGAAGTGAGTAAATAAATCCAGCCCACAGTCTAGAAAGGAAGATTCCATAAAGATGTGAATATCAGGAGGCAGGCCATCTTAGAGGCAGTCTACCACAGACCTCTAAAAAAGCCCTGCTTGTTCAGACTATCTCCAGAAAATGTGCTGGAAACATTTCTAGGGAGAATTTCCAGGTGAACTTGGAAATTGCTATCTCCATCTTCTTCCTACTTGTTTCCTTCTCTTCCGTAGGAAAGTAGGGCAGTCTGTTCATTAGCTCACACATGATGCTCTATACAATATTCTAGCTTTTCCCCCTGAAAGTATGGAGCTGCTCCTATGTTATGTCTTTTTGAAATTGTTCATAACATGTCAGTGAATTGATTTATTTCCTAATAATATGCACTTATGGACATGCCTACTTTTATGTGTTCTTTTTCTTCTGTTAATTGCTGTTTAAAGTTATAGGCTTCTGCTTTAGTCATGAACTCAAGGAAGAGACTTAAAACATAAAAAACGCCGGGCTCGGTGGCTCAGCCTGTAATCCCGCGCCTTTGGGAGGCTGAGGTGAGTGGATTGCCTGAGCCCGCGGGTTCGAGACCTGCCTCGGCAGTGAGACCTCATCTCTACAATAAATCAAAAAAATTAGTCGGGCATGGGAGCGCGCACCTGTAGTTCTAGCTACTTGGAAGGCTGAGGCGGAAGGATCGCCGGAGCCCAGCAGGTCGAGGCTGCGGTGGCCGGGAGCGGCCACTGCGCTCCAGTCTGGGTGACAGAGTGAGACTCCAACTCAAAAAAACCCCAAAAAACCAAAAACCAAAAAAACCTCATAAAAAACATGTCATTATTATGCATGTTCTTACTGAGCTGGGGAAAGAAAATATTAGACATATTCTATAGCTTATTGTCTTTTTATAATATTGTCTAAAATATAAAACCAACCTTTTTTCTACAATAAAATAATGGTTGTAAATCTAATGAGACAAAGTATTTTTGACATTAGTAATTCTTTTATATAAAACATTTGGTTTAAAGGACTATTGGGACCTTGAATGATTAATTGACATTATTTTAACCAACATTTGCCAATAACTTATTTCAATATTCTAAGTATAAAATTTAAGGTTTAGTGAATACAGAATTATTGAGGAAACTTTAATTCATGTCATATTTCATGAACTCCAGAGGAGAATTCCTTTCCATTTTGCTTTCTTGTTTTCATGTCATCTGACTGTGTGCTCTTTCATAGACAATTTACTCATCCTACCAGCTCATCCCCAGGTGAGCCTATCTACTGTCTTGCTGCCTAAAAGAGTTATATTCTTCAGTGCTTTTAAAAGGCTTTCTAACTGCTCATCTTCTTACAAGAATCTGGCTCACTGGGTGATACCAGTTGCCCATATACCTCCTTACTTGTTACATTTCAATGCTGATAACATTAGTTGATTTGCCCACGTTTGTGTACCAAGAATAGTAAATTAACTATTTTATAGCGTGGTTTAGAAGCAGTATTTGGAAGCAATTTTCTGATGTCAGTTTTAGATGAAAAGTCAGTGTTTTCTTTCTTTATTTTGATTTTGAAAATTAATAGAAAATAATTGAAAAGTTTGAAGAAATCCAACTATATTTTAGTTCAACTGAATATGCTTATGTAACTTGGTACAAGCGTGTATTTTTGTATTTTTTGTTTTAATAAAATATAATTTCTTGACAAAATTAAGTATCTTGTTTAAATAATGTTTTGTCATTCCATTTAGGAAAACCTTTTCACAGTGTTTTCCTGTTTCTTCATATGTTATTCTGTATTCTGAATCCTTTTTATTTTTCCACTTTACATGAATATTAGTCAAATATTACATAAGTGTTTTTGAGTCCATGTTCTTAATTGCAAAAAAAATTAAAATAGGTTTCAAATGTACACCTTCACTCATCAGAATAGATGTTTTTATTTTTATTCTTGGTAGGTATTTGGAATTCTTAAAGCACCCTTTAAGGAGAAAGCAGGAGAAGGTGCCATGCTGAGACTTGAAGATCTGGGGGACCAGAGATATGCTCCCTACAAGTACATGCTGCGGCTCTGCTACCGTGTGCTGAGACATTCTCAGCAGGACTACCGGAAAAATCAGGTTAGAGGGTGGCTGCCATTTTTAATTCAGTTTCAGATTTAAAGAATGGGCAAGTTTTTTTCGGTTACTATTCTAAAGCATAGAAAGTAGGAATGAGAAATTTCACTTGGAAATGAAATATTTTATACTAACACACAAAAGTGATTTGTAAGTATTTTTGAGCTGCCATGCATTTATTTTTCCATATCAAATTAGAATCACTGGGGGAGGATGCCCTGAGTTCCTATATGTTCTTGGTGTTAGCTCCTACTGGCCAGGAGGCATACTGGATCTGTTATGTCAACAGGAATGAAACATTTCTTGGCTTGAGGAACTTGGGAGGTACAGCATCACCATGTATGAGCCAAATTGTTTATTGTCTAATGGAAAAAAATATGACAGGAGGCAAAGAGGAGACATGAGAGAGAGAAAATAACATTATGGGAATTCACAAGAGAAAGCTCAGTTGTAGCTGTGGGAACCAAGGAAGGATGCTTGGAGAAGGAACCATTTGAGTAGGATGAGAATCATTTTCATAAGTTGAATAAGGTATTTCAGGAAGACAGACCTATGAAGCAAGAATGATGGGTGATAGAAAGGACACATTTACCCCAAGATATCTGAGCTGTAGAGGTGGACTAGGGATACAGCTAAAAGTTGCCAACTCCAAGAAAATTTTTCTTAGTCTCATGTCATTCCGGTGCTTTGGGAGATGGGAGGGTCGCTTGAGGCCAGGAGTTCAACAGCCTGGGCAACACAGAGAGACCCCATTTCTACAAAAAAATTAAAAAAAAAAATTATCCAGGTGTGGTGGTGTTCACTTGTAGTCCCAGCCACTCAGGTGGCTGAGGCAGGAGGATTGTTTGAGCCCATCAGCGAGCTACTGTTATACCACTGTGCTCCAGCCTGGATAACCGAGTGAGACCCTGTCTCTTAACTATAAACTACAGAATTTATTTATTAAAAGTTGTGCATTTATTCTTACATGTTTAAACTTCAGTCACCTTCAAAGTGCTCTCCAATACACCTATTGAGATGCTTTTCTACTGCTTGAGACAGTGAGACAGTTTTTGAACTCGTCTAAAATTAGTGTCTTTTAGTGCTGTTGCCATTTTTTGTTTTACCTCTTACCTGTCAGCAAAATATTTCCGTATGAGGACCTTTTTCATCTGGGAAAACAAACAAACAAACAAACAAACAAACAAACAAAAAACTCCCTCGGTGAGATCAGGTGAATAGTGAGGGCAGGGCATGGGAATCATGCCATTTTTTGGTCAAAAACTACTAAACATGCAATGCAGTGTGGGCAGGTACGCCAGTGGGTTTCTAGAACACTTACCTAGCAAGGGAAGCCTGGACTACAAGGGGCCCACTCTCCAAAAGATAATTCTGAGGGTTTTTTTTGGTACCTCATGTATATTTTGCATTGTATTCAATAATGTAAATGTCTGTTTAACATAAAACTGTATACAATTACTTATCTTTTGGAAAACTAGTGTCCCATGATCTTTTTAATCTGCTTGAGGGAAGAGTGCATCACCAGTGAATTTTGTGATGATTTTGGCCCATGAAGAAGTATGGTGTGGAAGAGAGCTGGTAGGGCAGTGTGGACTAAGCCACATAGGGCCTAGGTTGTTAAACCTCGCTGATGGTGGTTGTTTGGGCAGAGTTAGTAGTATTTATAGTGTGCTTATTTTGTACCAGGCTCAGTTCTAAGTACTTTTCATGAATGAACTCAATTAAAAGTGAATTAAGATGAGGGACAGAGGCACAGAGAGGTTAAGTAACTTGTCCAAGGTGATAGTCTGTGAATGGAGCCAGTATGCAAACCTTGGCTTTTCATCATCACACTATGGCCTCTTGGTAGTTAGAAAAGTCTTTGCAAGAAAACAAGATTTGCTTTAGAAAAACTGTGTTACAATATTTTGGTTTTGAAATTCTGTTTGAAGATTAAGATGAGTTTAAAAAGATTATGTAAACCAGAAGATAAATAATATGGCAAGGAATTGGGAGCAAGGGGACTGTATAAACAGATTCTTAAATATTTTCTAATACAATCCTAGTTATAAACACCCTTCTTTCTCATCGAAATGCTGTCACTAGAATTCATTGCATTCCTTTAAGATGAGATAAAGTAGATAGAGTTGTTTGTATTTTATTGGAGGAATATTTACATTCCAGAATGTTAAATGACAAACCTTCTAGCATTCAGAGTCAGCGTCGGAGATACTCCCAGTATCAGGCCCTAAGTTCTTCCATGGAAGTCTGGAGTGGGGAGGTGGGTGAGAGACTGCCTCATGTATTCTACTTGTCCTCTTTTCCCTTCTTGGGTCTGGAGGAATATGGTGGCTAGAAAGGCTGCCACTCCACACATACAAGCAATGCTGTGTGAAGAGATTGAAATTAACAGAAAAAAATCAACAGGTCTACAGAGGTGTTACCTGGTGCCCTCAATCCCATCGCGCCTCATGATGTGCGCCATTTTTGTTCATGCTTAACCTTTGAAAGTGTGCTGAGGACCCCTCTCCACTTCCTCAGTACCACTCAGTGCTTTGGTGCCAGATTTCTTTGGGTTTGGTTACTCCACTAGTTTCTGGTACATCTTAACTGGAGTCAGTTCTCAGTCTCTCAAGGTGTGGCACACACCATTCTTTCTCACACTCTTCTCAGTCTTAGCTGGGGGATGGGACCTGGGTGCCAAGACACATGTTGTTTCTGTTCTGAAAAACGCCTTTACTTCTGACAAATACACATGTGCACACTCACACATATACCTACCTAGTCACATCACTCCTTTCAGGTAAATGTTTATACACTTTGGGGATCTGCTTTCTGGGTTTCTTTGAAGAATATGACTATGGATGATTCACTCCTTTTTCTCCTTTGGGGTGTCTCCCCCCAAAAGAATCTGGTAAAGGAATAAAGAATCTCCAGCATTTGTTGAGGGCTGGATTTTATTTTTCCTCTCTTTCTCTTGCATGCTCTAACTGAATCTCAGTGATAGCTGAAAAATCTTTCCCTCATTTCTGTTGCATTAAGAATGCTTTATATAAGCATATGGCAGCTTTCTGGTGTTTTTAGAGCATAATTTTTAAATGTAGGCAGAAATACCTACTTTTTTGCATAGTTATCTTGTTTTCTTTTGTTCTCACCTATATGTTACAGGCCTAACAGGGAGTTCATTTGTGAACTTGGTACTAACCAGTACTTTTCTCTCGTTTATTGCTATTTATAGAATTTGATAGCACCTCTAATTTCATTTGATTATTTATTAACATCTTTGGATGTTTGCCTTATACCAGAGAATGATTATAATAGTCATAAAAGTGTATAAATCAATACATGTCTTTAAAATGATATACTAACAGAAGACATTTACTTTACTTAACTGGCTACCCAATACACAAAGCCATCATTTTGAAAGGCCACAAAACTGCTGCCTAGAATATAATTAGATTTGTGCAACCAATACCATTTTGGAGGAATAGAAACATTCCAGTAAATTTTACCTATAGCAAAACCACTTTCTAATCATAAATTATCTCATAATAGAAACAAAGATACATTCCAAGAAGAATCCCTAAGAAATTGAAGTAAAAACATTTTGATTGTAGAAGGGGTTAAGTTTACCAGTTCTATGGCTGTATGAGACGCATTGCTTGTACGTAGAATGTGGGAAATGAGCAATAGTGATTTGAGATATAGGAACATTTGTGTGAAGAATAAGGAGCAGATTAAATGATACATGACTGGACCACCCAGTGGCTTTCTCTCGCTCTCATAATAACATTTTTTTCCCTTTATCTTTGCAAGAATTCTTTTGACCTACCTCTTCAACTTCAGCTTTGCTTTCTTCTCTCTGACAACACTCTAGCTACAATGGCCACCTTTTGTTTAGAGAACACATGCTTGGTTTTACTACCTCAGGGTCTTTGCACCTGCTACTCACACAGCCAAGATGGCCTTCATCCAGTCTTCCCTTAGCTGCCTCCTCACCATTTCCATCCTAGCTCAAATGTTACTTCTTGAGCATCTTCTCCATATGAAGTTGACACCTTCATCCATTTGTTTCATTTCACTTATTAAAATGTGTTTGTTTGCTCATTGTGTTTGTTTACTCATTTATTGACTTTTTCCCCACAAAGATGTAAGCTCCATGAGAGCTTATCTGTCTTGATTACAGCCATACCCTTAGTCTTTCAAACAATGCCTGGAATGTAGTAGGACTTCAGTAAGTAGTTATTGGGTAAATGGATTTAATCAATAAAGTGATTAATCATATCATCCTGTTTGGCAGTTTTTTTCTTTTTTTGAGTTAGAGTCTCATTCTGTCATCTAGGCTGGGGTGCAGTGGCACACTCATGGCCACCTCAGCGTCGACCAGCTTGGGCTCTCGTGATCCGTCCACCTCAGCCTTCCAAGTAGCTGGAACTACAGGAGCACACTACCACGCCCAGCTAATTTTTTATTTATTGTAGAGATGAGCTCTTACCAAGTTGCCCAGGCTGGTCTCAAACCTGCGGGCTCAGGCAGTCCACTTGCCTTGACCTCCCAAAGTGCTGGGTTTACAGACTGAGCCTCCAAACCCGGCTGGTATTTTTTTTAAAGATAAAAAGTATTTAAAATTCTACCATTATTTTAAAGAGAAGATCTGATAGACCATTGCAGTATTTGTACAAAAAAGGAATTATCCCAGGTCCACCTGGGATCTTCCAGTAACAACATAGATCTCTTGTCTCATGAGTGAAATATCAGGCAGTAATTTTTTATAACTATGCCAAAATAATTGGTTATAATTTTAGTGACGGTTAGAAGAAAGTCCTTTATTAGACTGGTAAAATCCTAAGTTACCATGTCATAAAAACTTGTTATTTTAACTAGATTTATTGACGCTTTCTCCATTTATATGAGTGTAAGTACCCATACAAAAAATTATTTCTTGGCTGGTCATGGTGGCTTATGCCTGTAGTCCTAGCACTTTGGGAGGCTGAAGTGGAAGGATTGCTTGAGCCCATGTGTTCAAGACCAGCCTGGGAAACATAGCAAGAGTTTATTTCTACAAAAAAATTAAATAATTATCCAGGTATGGTATCACATGCTGGTAGTTCTAGCTACTTGGGAAGTGGAGGCAGAGGGAATTTGAGTCCAGGAATTTGAGTCTATGGTGAGTCATGATTGTGCCACTGCATTCCAGCTTGGGCAACAAAGTGAGTCCCTGATTTGAAAATCATAATGACAATAAAATAAATAAATTGTATATATGCTAATATGTTTTATTTATTGAAGAATTATTTATTTGCTTTTTATTTTGATAAAATTCTTAGTTAATTTTCTGTTATGAAGAAATTAATCAATGCTGTTGACCCTGATAGACCCTGATATTTCTAAGCAGTTTGGCAGTGCATTCTGACAGCTTTTCTTCTTTGCAGGAATATATTGCTAAGAATTTCTGTGTCATGCAGTCCCAGATTGGCTATGATATTTTGGCAGAAGACACTATCACAGCTTTGTTGCACAACAACAGAAAACTACTAGAGAAACATATCACAGCAAAAGAAATAGAAACATTTGTCAGTTTACTCAGGAGAAATCGGGAGCCAAGGTTTGAAGTGATTCATGCAGTATTCTTTTCTAGTGGGGACTGTGGCTTTTTGTTTTATTTTTAGAACTTTGAAAAGTTAGAATTCTTTCATATCACTAGCTTTCATGGACAAATTCTGTTGGTCTTATTGCTGTAATAATTATATAGAATGAAGAGTTATTACCTCTTAAGGGATCAAAGCTTTGTATAAACTTCTATTTACGTGCAATTGATTTTCACTGATAGCTGACAATTTTGTAGAACTTTATGGTTTTTAAAAATGTTTCATATACATTGTCTCATTTAAATCCTCACACGTTTGCATGAAACACATGGGTTGCTTTTTATTATCCATAGGTTAGAGATGAGAAAATCAAAGCCAAGAGAGCAACTTGTCCAAGCATACTCCGATAGTTAGGAACAGAATATCAGGGAAAACAAGGGTTTCCAATTTCATGTAGAGTTCTTTTTCTTTTTTTTTTTTTTTTGAGTAGGAGTCCCACCTTGTCGCCTAAGCTGGAGTGCAGTGGCATGCTCACAGCCACTCCAGCGTCGACCTGCTGGGCTCCAGCGATCCTTCTACCTCAGCCTTCCAAGTAGCCGGAACTACAGTCATCCGCTACTACGCCCGGCTAATTTTTTGATGTATTGTAGAAACAAGGTCTCACCAAGTAGCCCGGGCTGGTCTTGAACCTGCAGGCTCAGGCAATCTACTTGCCTCGGCCTTCCAAAGTGCTGGAATTACAGGCTGAGCCACCAAGCCTGGCTGAGTTATTTTTCTATTGTTCCATGTCACCTTATCTGGAAGAAATAACGCAGAAAAGGCAAGCAGATCAGCAACTTAAAAAAAAAACTAATTAATACAGAAAATAAATGCTAAAAGGTAAAAATGGGCTCTAACTCGACCAAGTCACAGTCGCTTATGTTAGGCATTGCTCTATTGCTGTGTTCCTATTTTTTTCAGTACAGCATTAGCTTTGATCTGTTTTTGTTTTGTTCTGGGGAGTCTCACTTTAGGGTAGATAAATGATTTTCTAAACGTAAGTCACAGTGCTGTAGCATGAATATCTTCAAATAGATAAAAACAAACCTATCTTTTTTAAAAACAAGATTTGTAGTACATAAAAAGAATTGAATGTTTAATGTTTCTCATAATGCAGTAGACAAGCAACACCTTAGAAAAGTGTTGAATAGAAATAATATATCTAAATGAGTTTCTTTTATTATATTCCAAATTAAATTTTTATTGTGATGATTTTTATAAAATGCTTTGTCTTCATGTTCAATTTAATCTTTTCTTTTTTTTTGCCAGATTTTTGGATTATTTGTCAGATCTGTGTGTGTCTAATACTACTGCTATTCCTGTAACTCAAGAACTCATCTGTAAATTCATGTTGAGTCCAGGCAATGCAGACATCCTCATTCAAACTAAGTAAGCCCAGATAATGGACGCATCTTTTTTCTGCTCTTTATTTGCAAGCCTTGTAGTTTTCTATCATATTTATAAGTGTACTTATTAATAGAGATCGTGGTATTTATTTCAAGGGTGGTCTCCATGCAAGTAGACAACCCCATGGAGAGTTCCATTCTTCCTGATGACATCGATGATGAAGAAGTTTGGCTCTATTGGATCGACAGCAACAAGGAACCTCATGGCAAAGCCATCAGGCACCTTGCTCAAGAAGCAAAAGAAGGCACCAAAGCTGACTTGGAGGTTCTCACCTATTACAGGTGAAGTATCATAGAGAATTGTAATTCTCCATCTTACATAATCATCGAGAACTGATTCTCCAATGCCCACAAAAAGTTAGGCTATCTACAAAGAGGAAACTTGAAAAGCCACATCAGAACTAGGCTAGATGAAATACTTAGCACTATTTACAATATTCAAAATAAAAATTAACATTTATGTTTTCTGCATACACTACTTGGAATTTTTCTGACTTTCCACTAGTTTGGAATTTTTGTGCAGCAAAGGATTTATTCCTATTATTAGTTGGAGTGGGGGCAGATTGAGAATCCAGGAGACAGAGTTGAGAGAGAGGTAGAATGGGGCTGAAGAAGCAGATCTGACTGCAGGGGTGGCTCAGAGGAATTTTAGTGTATTGCACTTATGTGATGACCTAGGGCTTAAGAGAAACTGGTGCCTGTGGTCACGAAAGTTCAGTGGTTAACATATGGCAGCAGAAGTACCAAAGGTAGTTCCTGGTGGTCAGTATATTGGGAGGAAGAGCCTACTTGGCATCTTTGAGTTAAAAGGATAGAATTCCAAGGCAGAAACCCTGGGCTCAGTTGGGCTCAAATGGCAAGAGTTGGAAAAAGGCAGCGAATGTCATGATTTCTTGGTTTCTACAGGTACAGCAAAAAAAAAAAAAAAAAAATCAAAGACCAATTCTTAATCTCAGATCTAGGTTTATGAATCCAGGTGTAGTAATGCCATTTGGACTGATCACGTCTGGTTTGGAAACTGAGTGGGCCCAACCTTGGACTGTAGATACTTGAGCCTGCAGTGGCGTGAGGTTGGGGAACGTGGAAAGAGATGGAGAGATGGCCTCACATGGGCTGCTGCCTCTATACAGCCTTCAGTCTTTTTTTTTTTTGAGTTGGAGTCTCACTCTGTCGCCCAGACTGGAGTGCAGTGACCGCTCCCGGCCACCGCAGCCTCAACCTGCTGGGCTCCAGCGATCCTTCCGCCTCAGCCTTCCAAGTAGCCGGAACTACAGGCGCGCGCTACCATGCCCGGCTAATTTTTGATTTATTGTAGAGACGAAGTCTCGCCAAGTTGCCTGGGGGGGTCTCGAACCTGCAGGCTCCGGCAATCCTCTCGCCTCGGCCTCCCAAAATGCTGGGGTTGAGGGCTAAGCCACCGAGCCCATCTTACCTTCAGTCTTAGTGTGGTATTTATAATCCTAGAAAATCTAGAACTTAGAGCCTAATGACACTCTCCACCAGACATATGCTCCTGGAACAAGATAAATTGTGATCGAAGGGGCATAGAGACAATTCCATATATGTGTGCTGTCATTTGATCACTGAACCTACTACATTAAAAGTTTGATTGCAATATTACAAACACGTGGAAATACAGGTATAAAGATAGATACTGAGATGTTTAAGAACTTCATCAAGATAAAACAAATAATAGTATTTGTTATTTGTAATAATGTACTATGTTTTAATATTTTGAAGGTACCAGCTAAACCTCTTTGCAAGGATGTGCTTGGATCGCCAGTATCTGGCCATAAACCAGATTTCTACACAGCTCTGTGTGGACTTAATCCTGCGTTGCGTGTCGGATGAGAGCCTGCCATTTGACCTCCGAGCGTCTTTTTGTCGTCTCATGCTCCACATGCATGTGGACCGTGATCCCCAGGAGTCCGTGGTTCCTGTTCGCTATGCCAGGCTCTGGACAGAAATCCCCACGAAGATCACAATTCATGAGTATGTTTGGGACAATTTCTCGAGGCCTTGAAATGCAGCAGATAACTCAAAATCAAATGTCTACAGTTTTGAAATGAAATACATGGAAAGATATTTGTATGTTCTAACTCAGATTATTAATCTTCCAAGTGCAGATAAGAGTCTCTTTTTGGAGGCTAAAATGATAACTCTTTGTGATAATAGAAGGAATTTTCTGGAACTCAAGAAATGGAAAGAATATTAATAATATAAGCAAGAATTTGTTAAGTACTGAATATTATGGAAGACTGATTTAGGTGATTTACATGTATTAACTCATTTCACAACAGCCCCATATTACAGATGAGGACACAACACCCAGGAAAGTTAATTAATCTATCCAAGGTTATGGTGTCAGAGCTAAAGTATGTATGTTTTTCTATTTCTTATTAAAATCATTGCAATCAATTTAACTTGCTTTATCATCTTTCTAGATACGATTCCATAACAGACTCTTCCAGAAATGATATGAAGAGGAAATTTGCACTGACAATGGAATTTGTTGAAGAATACTTGAAAGAAGTTGTAAACCAACCCTTTCCTTTTGGGGATAAAGAGAAAAACAAATTGACATTTGAGGTACGTTTTCCCTCTAATATTTGGAATGTTTTGGTAATTGGGTAGTTTAGTTAATGGAGGTATGATTCTCTCTACCATTTTTAAAAGATAGATTCAGTGCTTTGATTGTACCTTGATGTCTAGTACAAAATATTTTATTTTTCATTATCTATTAATTGCTATTTTCTTTGTTTTTTTGTTTCATTCATGTAAGTTTTATTGCATTTAATGAACCAAGATAGTGTTGCATATTTTATAATATGTTTTTGGATATATTTTTTATCTCCTTGGTGATGATGTTTTTATTCTCCTTAAACTGAATTGAAATAACTCCAGCTATAATGTCATTTTGGGGATGTAGTGATAAAATCAGAGAAAGAATGCTATGACTTGTTACCTGATGTATTTGCTACCTATTAGTATATAATAAATTACCCCCAAACTTAGCAGCCTAGAGCAACAGATGTTTATTATCTCATAGTTTCTATGGGTTAGGAACCTGGGAGTAGCTTAGCTAGTTGGTTCTGGTTCAGGGTCTCTCATGGGGTAGCCAGCAGTCATATGGAGCTGGATGATCTATTTTTAAGCTCACTCATGTGGTTGTTGATGGCCATACTTCCTTGCTGACTGTTGGCATCTCAGCTTCTTGCCACATAGGTCTTTCTGTAGACTGCGAGTGTCCTCAGGACATGGCTCCTTGCTTTCCCCAGAGCAAGCCATTTGACAGAGAAAGAGAGTCAAAGATGGAAGTTGCAGTCTTCTATAATGTAATCTTGGAAGTGACATGCCATCATTTCTGTTGGTCACTCGGACTAACCCTGCTGTGACATAGGAGAGACTGTCCTCTGGGGGCCATATCTTAGAGACCAACTCTCATACTTGGAATGTCCTGTAGTATCCAGAAGACCAGAAAGCCGCACAGGAAATATATATTTCTGGGCAATTTTCATGAATATTATCTATTTATTAAAGTAATTAATTAATGTAATCACTTATTAAGTGGCATTCTACTGAAATAAATGAGTTAATATTTAATTAAGAGGTAAATAATTATAATGTAAACCTTGTTAATCACCTTAAAACACCCAAAATCTTACTTAGATTTAATTCTTGATTTGAATACATTAAAGTTCGAGTGTTTACTTTTGCAAGCATTTTAATTCCTAGGTCTTAAGGAATTGGGAAGTTTAGAAATACCAGAACTAATTTAGATAATTAAAAAAAAAAAATTAATGTTTATTTCTGTTCCCAATGATTTTTTTTTCTTTTCCACTCTCCCCCCTCCCATTTAAAAAAAATTAAGGTGGTCCACTTGGCTCGGAATCTTATATACTTTGGATTTTATAGTTTCAGTGAGTTACTAAGGCTAACAAGAACACTTCTGGCTATCCTAGACATTGTACAGACCCCCATGTCATCGTATTTTGAAAGATTAAGCAAATTTCAAGATGGAGGTAAGAAGTTTTGAAAAATATTATACTATTTTATTACCTGAAAGTAAACTAATAAAGATCTATAGATAAGGGTTTGTTGACGTGTACCTGCTAATATATATGTACATATGAGAAGTAGTCCTATATTGGGCTGAGTGATCCAGCATTATAAACAGACATGTCTCTCTGATCAAATTCCATCTTTAGCCGGGCGTGGTAGCTCACATCTGTAATCCCAACACTTTAGAAGGTGGAGGTGAGAGAATTGCCTGAGCCCATGGGTTCAAGAACAGCCTGGGCAATGTGGTGAGACCCCGTCTCTAAAGAAAAGAAATTCCATCTTTAGCAATGAATGTTTTAACCAATTCACTCATGAAAATATTGTGTGTTAAAAATCTTGATATTTGCAATGATCTTGGTATGTGTCATATGCTGGCTGTGCTCCATAGCAGGGCTTAGAAAAATGCAAAGAATGAGCCGGCTAAGCAATACCAGAGAAGTCATGAATGCTAGGCCAGTGTGGGAGGCTGTGGGATGACATGGTAAGAGAATGGGCTTTCAAGTCAGAGTGCCTGTATTCAAATCCTGCCTTGGTCTTTTATTAACTTAGATAAGGTAGCCATCTGCTCTCCAAATTTCTTTTTTTCATCTGAGATAGAAAGATGATAACAATAGTATCTTTTCCACAGTTTTCTTGCAAGAATTAAGGGAATGCATACAATATAATGGTGCCTGTCTCATAACTCAGTACAAATTTTTTGTGATAACGATTGTCTCAGGTTAGAGGCCCTGAAAACACCTTGAGGTAGAGATTTGTTTGCAGAAGGTATGTTGAGGAGAGCACTCAGATGTATACCTGTAAGGAAGTGAAAAAGGTAGGACTGGGCAGGCAGAGAAACTCGTCTGCAGTGCAGTTACAACCTCAGCTGATCCTGTGGGGAACTCTGGAACTGGGATGATTCTTTGGAAATGTCACAAATTAAGGCAAGGGGTCCAAGCTTTGTATCCTTGTATCAGCCAGCCATTGGTTGCTGGTTTCATCATGGAGGTGAGTGTGTGATATGGGGTAAAGCAGTGCTCTTTGTCCAAAACTCAGTTCTAGTGAAAGACACCACATAGCCAGCAGCCATGATGCCAGCAACGGGGAGTGTCAGTGCCACAGCCCTAAAGAGGGGATATGGGTGGAGCATAATAGTACCCATTATAACATGGGTTCCCCAGACTGTGGACCAGTACTACTGGCCCGTGGCATATTAGGAGCCAGGCCATACACCTGGCCACACAGCAGGATGTGAGCAGCAGGCAAACGACCAAAGCTTCATCTGTATTTACAACCTCTCCTCATTGCTCACATTACTGCTTGAGCCCTGCCTCCTGTCAGATCAACAGGGAGCATTAGACTTGCAAGAAGCATGAATCTATTGTGAACTGTCCATGTGAGGGATCTAGTTATGAATATTGAGACTCTAATGCCTGATGATCTGAGGTAGAGCTGAGGTGGTGATGCTAGTACTGGGGAGTGGCTACAAATATAGGTTAACATTAGCAGTGAGGTTTGACTGCACAGAGACCATAGCAAATCAATTGCTTGCAGTCTCATATCAAAGTTCTATTAGTGAGTGACAAGTAAATTAATGTACTTCAACTGTACAGCTGCATCTGGTGGTAGACTTTAGGTCAAAATCTGATATTTGTTTTAGAAAAAATAATGGCCCACCCATTATTTTATTTACCACTTCTGTCTGTGCCTTTTTTAAAAAAAATGGTGAGTTGTATAATTATTTCATTGTATATTGCAGCATAATAATAATAGGAATTAAGTGCACAATAAATGTTATGTGCTTGAAGCATCCTGAAACCATCTCCCTCCATCCCCAGTTCATGGAAAAATTGTCTTCCACGAAACCAGTCCCTCATGCTAAAAAGGTTGAGAACCACTGCACTGTAGTATTAAGTGGGTAAAGCCAGAAATCTAATTTCAGACATAAGGAAGTAATATTGAGTTAGGAATTATGAATAAGGAACTTACAGTAAGCTGAAGTAATTAGTTGCTGCTGACTAAGTCTCAATCCCTTTCACATCTTCCAAAAAACTGTACAGAGCAATAAGAAGCAAATTAAACCACATAAATTCCTCGTTTTCAGCATAACTAGAAGCCAGAGATAGTACAAATGTTAGTAACTGTAAATAGAAAAATAAACATCAGTTTTCAGTGGAGCTGCCTCATGAGCTCCCATTGCAAACTTTTGTGAATAGTTATTTCTGGAAAAACTGTGGGAGAGACAAGAGGGGATTGTGTGAAAATCACCCTCAGAAAGAGAAAGTTTATCCTAAGTGTGAAAATACTGAAAAAGTATCCAGGTGGATAAAAGCATTGACTAAAGAGCAAGGAACTTAAAAGTATGTAGTTAGCAGTTGTTTAAAAGCAATGCTTCCAGGGACAAGCAAAGTTGAAAGTAAGAGAGGGACACCCCTTGGAGTCTTGTTGGTTAAGGGAAAAGAAGCAAGATGTGGAAATCTGGAATACCACAAGATAAAATGCCACAAAAAAATGGGTATACATCACTCCTCCACTGCCCCCCCCAAAACCAAACTTTAAAGAAATTGCACTTCAAGACTCTGACAGAAGAGGGGACAATTGAGCTAGAGATAATATAGATCTGCTCATATTGTCAACGCTGCCCACTGAATGCATAGATGTCATTAGTCTCACTATGTGAAACTACTATAAGACCAAAACAGAATGGAAAATCAAAACATTTTAGTGGATGGAAAGTCCTCTCTGAAAAGCAACCATGCAGCAGAAGATTATTGTAACATGACACTCTAAATGAAATTAAGTAGCTTCAAGCAAGCATTGGATTATGGAAAGCACCTTGAGCATAAGTTCAAAAACTAAGGTCAGAAATGGACCAAAAAACCAGGAAGGATTGAACTCAGGAAAGAAATAGAATAACATGGTTGATTTCACTTATTTATTTATTTTTAGAAATGTATTTATTTTTAGAAATGCAGGCTAAACTATAAGGTGCCAAAGGGAGAATAGATTTGAATGAAAATGTAATAAGGGACACTAAAGAAAGGTGAGAGAACAATGAAGAGAATGTCAATGATATAAAGAAACAAGTGACAAAGGTGAGAGAGAAAGTGGTTGAAATGGAAGAAAGGCAAAGAAGAGCAATCATATGAATAATTGGAGTCCCTCAAGAAGAAAAACAAAACAATGGCACAGAATAAATACTTAAAGTTATAATCCAAGAAAATATTCTTAAAATAATAGACAACTGGAATCTACACAGTTAAATTGTCCAGAAAGGTAATCACTAAGACAGAGCACCATAAAGCTATTATATATATTATATAAATATATATTATATAGTGGTAAGGATTTGAGGGAGGGACTATGAAAGCAGATGGAGAAAAAAGAAAAGGATATATGACTTCTTTACTGTTATTGCATCTTTTATGTCAGTTTAAAATTTTATCAAAATAAAAGCCTGTGAACAATGTATGCATGAGAGCAAAACAAAGCCCAAGAATTGTGGAGATAAATCAAAGAGCAGGGATTGCAGATGGGCTGTGCTAATTCTGCTGCCTGAATACACTAGTGAGAGACTCCTTTTAATAGTCCCAGAGGGTACTTAGCACTGGAAATGTCCTTATTAAAGATGCTTCCTGTTATGAAGTGTTTACAATTTTCAGTTTACTCTATACTAAACCTTTCTTTAAAAGCCAGAAATTGATCAGCTTCTGGCCTCAGTGTTTCTAGCCTGCTTTCAGGTTTTCACACTAAAGAAAAGCCTTTCCCGCCCCCCTGAAAAGTGATTAATAACTTGTTTGTACTTTCCACTGTCCTGTCTCTATTTGCCTTCTAAGACACACCATATTTTTCTAATTCTCATCTTTTCTAGTGAATTCCATGCATCCCTGGATACCTTAATCACTCTTTCAGCAATCTAAGCATCATCAATTAACTTACTCAACAAGAATTTGTTGAACAAGTACTGTATGCTAGACACTGCTTCAGTACTGGGAATGAGCAGTAAACAAGATAAACAGAGTCCTTAGCCACAGGACAGTTAGTACATAAATAGGTAAAGTCCCTCCCCTCCTCCATTGGGAGAAACAGTCAAATGGTGAATGAACACATATATACTGAAACATCAGATAGTGCTATGAAGAAAAATAAAGTAGCACAATAATATGAGAGTGATAGAGCGTGGAGAAGCAGAATTTTGTTCTAAGTTTGATGGGTAATCTTTGGAAGGATTTGAGAAAGGGTTGATGCGATGTGATCACTTAGGCTGCTGAGTGGAGAATGGAGAATATCTATGTGGGCAAAAATGTCAATGTTATGAAAGATAAAGGGAGGCGGAGATTAATTAGATTAAAGGAGACTAAAAAGACCTGGCAACTAAATGCAATATGTGATTCCAAGTTGGATCCTGGATCAGGAAAAACATTATAGGAAACATTATTGCACAACCAATAGAATTTGAATATCGATTGTTGGTTGTAGTATTGTTTCAGTTAGACTTCCTGAGTTTGACAATCGTACTATGGTTAAGTAAGAGAATGCACTTGTTTTCAGCAAATGCATGCTGAAGAATTGAGGGTTGAAAGGTCATGGTGTCTGGAACTAACTCTAAAATAGTGCAGAAAGATTCTCTCTCTCTCTCTCTCTCTCTCTCTCTCTCTCTCTGTGTGTGTGTGTGTGTGTGTATGTGTGTGTTTGGAGAGAAAGAAAAATGAAAATGTGACAGAATTTGTGAATCTACTCAATCTGGGCAGAGGATATGTGGGAGTTCTTTGTACTATTCTTGCAACTCTTCCCATAAATTTGAAAGTTTTTTAAAACATAGAAGTTAAGAACTTAAATAATTAAGCTGGTAGGAAAAGGATTTATTTTATACAAAGTGACAATTCAAACTTCAAGAATGATCTTACAACTATACTAGGAGGAATGTTATTATAGCTGGTTCTATTAGAACATAAATTTCTAACAAAAGTTCTGTTAGTCTCTATAAATTCTTACCAAAAGAAGCAAGAGGGAACATATTTCTTGAATCTCCAAATGTGGAGACAGGATTGTCAAGCATGGGAAAAATTCCTGTGGTGCTGGGTGAGACAGGGGTTGATGCCAGAGAGGAAATCCCAGATTATGAAAAGTACCTGGAGAAAAAAGAAGAGCTATTATTTTAAAGGCAACCGGGTTGGTGTCATAGCAATGTTGCCACACTGTAATACCCAGTGTATTGCATCATCTTGGCTCTTTGGTATCCAAATGATTCAGATTATATTTTCTTTTTTAAAAATATGGTCACCTTTAATCCCATAAATGTTTTTCTCCTTTAATGAAACTTTGTCTTCAATTGGAAGTTGTTTGCAAAGCACAGTTTTTTAAAAATAGAAATTTTATGAACTTTGTTGCTAGATGAACCAGTTTTTTCAAGTAAATGATATAGTTTTTTTTTTTTTGTTCTGCTTATACCATGGGCAATTTTGTGTAATAGAACCAGATCTTTTAATCCTTTGTACTGGCTTCCCACTTACTGATTCTACTCCAGCACAGGTGGGGTTGGACATGCAGAGAAATGCATTTGGCAGGTCAGACATAGGGGAGCAGAAGAGGAGGCGTGTCTAGATAGAAAAGGCTTACAGTTTCTGGAGGCCCATTCCATACCAGCCTTAGTGGCGCCAGTCTTAAATAGGGTGTGCACGAGCAGCATTCATTTGTTTTTCTGGGAAATCCTGTAGGTTTAAATGCCAGTGATTAAATACCAGTGTTTGAGGTGGTGGGAATAGCTGTCTTGGAAAGTAGCAATTACAGAAGGACCACTTTTCTGGGTCCTTGGTCACAGGGCAGCCCACCCCAGTGTCCCTGTGAGCTGTTTGGAGGTCTGAGTCGAGCTGCCAGGCTGTGCTTGCTCACTGTCACAATGGCTTTTAGTTGGCACACTCAGCAGAAATTGTTAGGCTCAGAAGCAGCGTTTCATTTTAGTGCTCTAGAGGAGGTCCATTCAGAAAATTATCAAGGCATACTCCTATCAAGACATAGGGAGCTGGCACTGCTTTGGCTTTCACTGTAGTGTAATAGAAGATTCAGATCTTCAGAACTATCTACCCAATACCTTTCACTGTACTCACTTAAGAGAAGAAATATTGTTTTCAAACATATGTATTCACTCCCAGCAGGCTATGTTGTTGAGTCAGTTTGCTTTGCCTAATACCTATCATTTGCTCTCAGCGATTTAAAATGCACAGGCACCATTCAGGGTAATTGATCTTTTGAGTAGAAGGATGATATCAAGCAGTGCTCTTCTTTGTC
Source organism: Carlito syrichta (assembly GCF_000164805.1). Lineage (NCBI taxonomy): Eukaryota > Metazoa > Chordata > Mammalia > Primates > Tarsiidae > Carlito > Carlito syrichta. The sequence goes on along the minus strand of NW_007247722.1, from coordinate 573,908 downwards.
ACATGTAGAAGTTAAAAGCAAATGCACATACCAGCTGATAAACTGGATATTTTCAATATTCTTTGCAAATATTTTTTTAAAATTGTACAATTTTTTTATGCTTGCCAAAGGATATATAATCCAAAGAATATCTAATCCAGAGATTTGTACTACTAATAATTAAGATCACCTTTTTTGTACAACAGGGTGGGTATATTTTGTTTAAATGGTAGAGGTCAAATGTGATCCCATTTACACATTTTCTGTTGAGCAACATGATATATGTTAACTCTCAATTGTAACAGTATTGTCTCTATGTGAACACGTATGTTGTTAGGGTAGAGAACTTGATGCCATCTGACCATGATTTGGGTCTGCTTTGCTATGTAGTTATCCTATTAATATCCTTCTTCTTAACTATGTTTGTTATTTCTCTATGTGAACATGTATGTGGTTAGGGTAGAGAACTTGATGCCGTCTGGACATGATTTGGGTCTGATTTATTATTTAGTTATCCTGTTAATATCCTTTTACTTAACTGTGTTTGTTATTTGAATGGGATGGGGGTTCAAATTTAAACCACCAACATGGAGAAATAAAGTCTTCACCCTTGAGTGAACTTTGGGCATAGTTAGAGCATCTAGAACTATAATTTCTTTGCATAATGTCTTCCCGTCCCTGAATTCATCATAATTTGAAAAGGTAATATAGAAAACTACCAAAAGACCAACCAAAAACTGAATCACTTCTTTCCATCTCCTATCATTTTGCTTTTTCACAGCCCACAGTTCTTGGGCATTTCCATAGTTAAGCACTAAAATGTGGATCTGTTCCCAGTCGGTAGCCAGATAATCCCTTTTGTTGGCACACGTATTAAGTTGTTGGAAATGGGAAATCACCAAAAAATTCAATGGAGAATTCCATTTACTTACAGGACTTCTTTTCCTTTGAAGTTTCAGGTTTGGAGATGAAGTGTCTTTGGTCTTAGAAAATAAGTGACACCACCTGGAATTATCCTTCTGTCCTAAGCGGATTTCTGCTGTCCTGGGTGACTTACAGCAGTGGACCCATCCTGGGGGCTAGGGAGGAGATGGAGAGGGGGTAATGAGAGGCACTTTGAATATATGTATGTCCCAGAGAACCCCTTGCACTGGGGGAGTTGGGGAGGAAAGTAAGAGGATGCAAACTCTCCATCCAGTGGCAAAGAACCAACTGCTTCTTCAGTTTAACTTTCATTTATTTATGTATTTATTTTGCCTTGGCAGAGACCTTACATGATCCACCTTGAAATGCTTTTTCTGGAAGCATAGTTGCAGTTATAAAGGAGAAGGGAAATTGAGATGGAAGGTGGGACAGAAACATTTTTTATATTGTTAGATGGGTGGGAAGGGAAAAAAATATTTGCAGACAAAAAATTTACCAGAAAATGCTTTCTTCCTTTATAAAATTGCAAGGTTAGTCCAAGCATGATCTTTACAGTCTCTTTTAGTTCAGAACTGAGTCTTTGGAGATCAGTATGTAATTTTCCCTCATTCATTGAATGGCATTCTTTTTAGTGTGTGTTGCAAAACACTCTTAGCAAATTTCTATGGAACATATCTTCTGATTAATAGCTGTGATTGCTTTTTGTAGAGACACCAGCCTGAATGTTTTGAAACCAGAAGCCTTGGTTCACTAAAAATACCCATAATATCTACCCCCCCCCCAAAAAAAAAGAAAGGAAGGAAGGAATGGAGAAAAAGCCTTACCTGGATATGAGGGGAGTCTGTGAGGAAGTGGATATGTGGAGATGAAAGATGAAAAAGAACAGAAAAAGTTTTAGTATAAGGATCAAAACCAAAGAGCAAGTACCCAAGGCAAAGCTACCTTCATTGGAAAGTCTCTCTCCAGTGTTCATATCCTTTTAATTTTCATCTGATGGAGCTCTATTCAGGTCTCTGCAAAGGTTTTAAGCTTACAGTAGAGTTCACAGTGCTAAGACGTGTTAGCAAGGTTTAATGCAAAGAGAAAGTACCACAATGACCATTCATCCTTTGAAAACCTTTCATTGATTTCTAGACTTAATTTTTCCAAGCACTGTTCTACTTCTCTTAGCATTCAGGATTATTCTCCATTAGATGTTATTCTATTTGTCTACCCTCATCTTTCTGCTTTTGGGAGGACCCTTTGTTTCTGACAGAACTGTTTTATCTCCATTATGCATTTTGTTCCTCACACCTATCTATCTCCCATATGCTGTTGTCTTCTTTCTGTGCCTTCTCTTCATCCAAATCATATACTTAAATCAAAGGAAGCGTTAGGACTCAAAGAATAGACTGGGACTGTTCACAATCCCATCCATGGTAGTCGTTTTTTTCTTGTGCCTTTGTGTATATGTGTTGTATCAGATGAACATGTACTTCTCATAATGTCTTTAGATTCTTTCACCAATTTTTATTTAAAAAATTTATTTTTTTAGATACAAAGCCTTGCTCTGTTGCCCAGATTGGAGTGCAGTGGTGTAATCACAGCTCAAAGCAACCTTGAAATCCTGGACCTCGTTTTCCTGAGTAACTGGGACTATAGCTGTGTATCAAATACCCAGCTAATTTTTACATTTCTTTGTAGAGACGGGGGTCTTGCTATGTTGCTCAGGCCTGGCCTCATGTTAGCTTTTTACCTTGACCTCCCTCCCAAAGTGTTGGATTCATAGGCATGATCCACCAAGCATGACCCCTGATTTTTAGATAACAACTTTCCCTCAGCAACTCTAGAGTTTCTTATTGCCAGTAGCGTTACCCAGGAAGCAGACTCTGAGACAGAGATTAGCATGAAGGAGACTAGTTAGGGAGGGTTCTTAGGATCAACACCAGTGGAATCAGAGGGAATAAAGCAGGACTGGGAAAGGGAGAAGTCGGGTTGTGATTTAACCTTAGTGGAGGTCTCTGGGAGGACTGAAGTTGGGATGTCCCTCCAGAGCTGTCTCCATTAGATGTGGGGGCTGAGTCTTTATGTCCCAGGGCTGCTCTGGAATGGGTATGTGACCTTGCTTTGGGCGCCTCTCTTCAGCCTAGTAGTCTTAGTCTATTTGGGCTGCTACAACAAAAAATACCATAGATGGGTTGGCTTATAAACAATGACGATTTATTTCTCACAGTTCTGGAAGCTGGGAAATCTATGATCATGGTGCCAGCAGATTCCGTGTCTGGTGAGGGCCTGCTTCCTGGACCCCACAGCTCACCCAGGCACCTTTGGAATCTAGGAGGAGGTGGCCATGCCCCAACAGTTTTCCTGCATTCTACTTCCTGGACCCCAGAACTCACCAGGGCATCCTTTGGAATCTAGGTGGTGGTAGCCATGCCCCCACAGCCTTTCTGGGAACAGTGCATGCAGCACTGGGGCTATACTTGGGGTGGATCAGAAGTTCAGTGATGGGGTCTGGAGAGTGAAGCCCATGATGTGAGGTGATGCCTCCTCCTTTGAAATCTTTCTGTTCCCTGGGTCCTTGTACCCTGGGCCTGTGATGGGAGAGGCATCTCTGGTGATCTCCTAAATGCCTGTTGGGGTCATTCTTCTATTGTCTTGGACAATAGGTCTTGACGTCTGTTTAGATACCTGACTGATCCCCCTATTGTCTTGATGAATAGCATCTGACTTCCCTTGAGATAGCAGACCCTTACTAAATTCTTTATCAAATGGTCAGTTGGCCACACTTCTGAACAGGCTTTCTCATGTTTTACAGTATGGATAGGCTAAGAATGATCCAAAATATTAAGTCCTGCTTCCTTTTTAATGAACAACTCCGTCTTTAAGTCATATCGTGCTTCTTTCATTTTTCTATAAGCAGTCAAGAGGAACGAGGAACTCCTTTAACACTTTACTTTTATATATTTTCTCACCCAAATATTCCATTTTATCGCTGGCAAGTTCTACCTTCCACAGTTCAATACAATTACCATTCATCTAAATTCTTTGCCACTTTATAATGAGAATCACCTTTCCTACAGTTTCTAGTAGCATGTTCCTCATTTCTATGAGACCTCATCATAATAGTCTTTACCATCCATATATCTATATTCCGTCTATGACCTTTTAGGTATTTTCTAAGATGAGGGCTTTCTCTACAGCTTTCCTCTTCGAGACTTCACCGGAATCATCCTTATTAGTCATTTATGACAATGTAGGCTTTTTCTAGCATGAACCCCAAACCTCTTCCAGCCTTTTCCTACTACCCATTTTCTTTTTTTTTTTTTTTAAAGATATGCTGACGATATATTTAATGAGTTATTTTAAATTAAAATCTAATCAGATTATCCTTATTTATGACCTTATTTTATGTTACTTATTTAATATCTTTGTAGATTTCCCCTTTCTTTTCTTTTTAAAAATTTTTACAAACTTTTCCCCCTACTACGCATTTTCTGTTTTTTTGTTTTTTTTTTTTGAGTTGGAGTCTCACTCTGTCACCCAGACTGGAGTGTGGTGGCATAATCATGGCCATCGCAGCCTCGACCTACTGGGCTCAGGCAATCCTTCTGCCTCAGCCTTCCAAGTAGCAGGAACTACAGGTGCACGCTATCCACCCAACTAATTTTTTATGGTAGAGATGAGGTCTCGCCAAGTTGCCTGGGCTGGTCTAGAACCTGCGGGCTCAGACAATCCTCTCATCTCGGTCTTACAAAGTTCTGGGATTATAGGTTTGAGCTACCATACCTAGTCTACTACATTTTAGGTGTTTCTTATAACAGCACCCATTTTTCAGTGCCAATTTTCTGTTTTAGATAGTTTGGATTGCTATAACAAAAAATGCCAACTGAATAGCTTATACACAACAGATGTTTATTTCTCACAGTTCTGGACACTGGGAAGTTCAAGATTATGGTGCCTGAAAATTTAGTGTCTAGTGAGGCCTGCTTTCTGGTTCACAGATGGTGCCTTCTTACTGTGTTCACTTGGGAGAAGTAGTGAGGGGGAAGGGCGTCTCTCTTGGCCTTCTTTTATTTTTCTTTTACTTTTTAAATTTTTTTTTTTTTTGAGTTGGAGTCTCATTCCATCACTCAGTCTGGAGTGCAGTGGTTGCTCCCGGCCACCACAGCCTCGACCTGCTGGGCTCCGGCGATCCTTCCGCCTCAGCCTTCTGAGTAGCCGGAATTACAGGCACGTGCTACCATACCTGGCTGGTTTTTTTTTTATTTATTGTAGAGATGAGGTCTCGCCAAGTTGCCCAGGCGGGTCTCGAACCCGCAGGCTCAGGCAATCCACTCACCTCAGCCTCCCAAAGGTGCGGGATTACAGGCTGAGCCACCGAGCCTGGCTTGTTTTTTAAAATTCTAATAGCTTTAGGGAGTACAAATGGTTTTTGGTTATATGGACGCATTGTGGCTAAGAAGTCTGCGCTTAATATATCCCCACTACCCCCACCTAAGTACATGGTACTTGATAGTTTTATACCTCCCTTTCTTACTACCCTCCCCTTCTGAGTTACCAGTGTCCATTATACCATTCTATATGCCTTTGCAGATGCTTTGTTTAGCTTCCACTTATAAGTGAGAACATGCAGTATGTGGTTTTCCATTCCTGTGTTATTTCACTTAGGATAATATTCATCCAAGTTGTTACTGCAAAAGACATTATTTCATTTTTTTTTTATTGCTGAGTATTTCATAGTGAACATTTAGGTTGATTCCACATCTTGGCAATTGTGAATTTTGCTGTAATAAATATCCAAATGCAGTTGTCTTTTTTGCATATCAATTTTTGTACCTTTGGATAGATAGCAAGTAGAGGGATTGCTGGACTGAATGGTAGATCTACTTTTAGTTCCTTGAGAAATCTCCATACCAGTTTCCATAGAGGTTCCCACCAACAGTGCATAAGTGTTCCCTTTTCATTGCATGCTTGCTAGCATCTATTTTTTTTTTTTAATAATGGTCATTCTGACTCATGTAAGGTGGTATCTCATTGTGGTTTTAATTTGCATTTCCTAGATGATTGGTAATGTTGAGCATTGTTTCATATGTTTGTGTATCTTCTTTTGAGAAATGTCTGTTCATGTTATTTAATGGCTTTTTAATGGGGATATTTGCTTTTTACTTGCTGATTTGTTTGAGTTCTTTGTAGATTCTGGATGTTAGTCCTTTGTTGAATGCATAGTTTGTATCTTCTCTCATTCTGTAGGCTGCCTACTTACCCTGTTGATTATTTATTTTGCTATATAGAGGCTTTTAATTTTAATTAAGTCCCAGTTGTTTATTTTTGTTTTTGTTGCATTTGCTTTTAGGGCCTTAGCCATAAATTCTTTATTAGGCCAATGTCCAGAAGAGTTTTTTCTAGGTTTTTTGCTAGAATTTTTATAGGTTCAGGTCTGATATTTACATCTTTAATCCATCTTGAGTAATTTTTGTATATGGTGAGAGATATAGATCATTTCATTTTTGTGTATGTAGCTATCGAATTTTCCCAGTGCCTTTTGTTGAATAGGGTGTCCTTTTCCCAGTGTATGTTTTTGTCTGTTTTGTCAAAGATCAGGTGGTTGTAGGTATTTGAATTTATTTCTGGATTCTCTATTCTCTCCCATTGGTCCTTGTGTCTGCTTTTATACCAGTACCATGTTGTTTTGGTTACTGTAGCCTTATATAATTTGAAATGTGATGCCTCCAGCTTTGTTCTTTTTTGTTTAAGATTGCTTTGGTTATTCTGGCTTTTTTGATTCCATATGAATTGTAGAATTGTTTTTTCAAATTCTGTGAAAAATGACATGGATATTTTGACAGGGATTGCCCTGAATCTGTAGATTACTTTGGGTAATATTTTAAATGTTTTAACAATGTTGATTTTAATAATGTTGATTCTCCCAAACCATGAACTGGGGATGTTTTTCCATTTGTTGTATCCTCTACAATATTTTCCATCAGTGTTTTGTAGTTCTCTTTGTAGAGATTTTTCACCCCCTTGGTTCAATATATTACTAGGCATTTTAGTTTTTTGGCAGTTATTGTAAATGGAATTGAGTTCTTGATTTGATTCTCAGCTTGGTCTTTATTGGTGTTAGCAGTGCTACTGATTTGTATGTGTGAATTTGTATGTGAGACTTTCCTGAATTCGTTTATCAAGTCTAGAAGTCTTTTGGAGGAGTCTTTAGGATTCTCTAGGTATAAGATTATATCATGGACATGCAGAGGTAGTTTGATTTCCTCTTTTCTAATCTATATACCCTTTATTTCTTTTTCTTGCCTGATTGCTCTGGCTAGTACTTCCAGAACTATGTTGAATAGGAGTGGTAAAAGTAGGCATCCTTACCTTGTTCCAGTTCTGAGGGGGAATGCTTTCAACCTTTCCTTGTTCTGGATGATGTTGGTTGTGGGTTTGTCATATATGGCTTTTATTATTTTTGAGGAGTGCTCCTTTTGTGTTTTTATCATGAAGAGATTTTATCAAATGCTTTTACTGTGTCTATTGAAATTATCGTATGATTTTATTTTTATTTTTAATTCTGCTTACATGGTGGATCATGTTTATTGATTTATATATGTTGAACCATCCTTGCACCCCTGGAATAAAATCCACTTGACCATGGTGGGATTTGTGTGTGTGTGTGCTGTTTGATTTCGTTTGCCAGTATTTTGTAGAGGATTTTTATATCTATTGTTAATCAGGGATATTGGTCTGTAGCTTTCCTTTTATGTGTGTGTCTTTTCTGACTTTGGTATTAAGGTGATATTGACTTCATAGGATGTGAAGAATTCTCTCCTTTTCAATCTTATGGAATAACTTCAGTAGGATTGACACCAGTTTGAAAGTCTGGTAGAATTTGAGTATGAGTCCGTCAGGTTCTGGACTTTTTTTGCTGTTGTTGGGATCTTTTTAATTACTCAGTACTTGTTCTTGGTCTGTTCAGGTGTATATTTCCAATAATTTATCCATTTTTTCCCTAGATTGTCTAGTTTGTTTCCATAAAGGTATACATGATAATCTCAGATGGTCTTTTGTATTTCTGTGATATCAGTTGTAATGTCTCCCTTCTCATTTCTGATTGAGCTAATTTGATTATTCACTCTTCTTAATTAATCTAGTTAATGGTCTATCAATTTTCATTACCTTTTAAAGAAACAACTTTTTGTTTCACTGATCCTTTACATTGTTTTTTTGGTGTCAATTCCATTTAGTTCTGCTCTGATCTTTGTTATTTCTTTCCTCTACTAGCTTTGGGCTTACTTTTTTTTTTTCTTTTTTTCTAGTTTTTTTTGAAGTGTTTTTTATTTTTTTCTAGTTTTTTTTAGGCTGTCAGTATGTGCTTTTTTGGTCTTTTTAATGTCGGGTTGATCCTTTTTTATAAGGGTACTAATCTCATTCATGAGGACTTCTTCCCTTTGATCTAGTCATCTTCTAAACGTTCTATGTTCTAACAGCATCATCTTGGGAGTAAAAATCTCAACTTATGAATTTTGAAGCTACACAACTTTCAGATCATGGCACTAGTCAATTCCCTTAGGGGTTGACAGCTGAGGACTGTCTTCCAAGTGGCACTCCAGCTGCTGGGTTAGTAGTCTTTAATTTTTGAAGGGGAGTCTGGGCAGAACCATCACATTCAAAAGTCATAGAAATTTTTCTTACCATCTGAAGAACAGGATTCCACGAAAGCCTTGATGGCAGCTTCTAAAAACTTTTCACGTGTCTAGAACTTTGTTATACTTTTGAATGTTTTAATATCATTTTTCTCTCTAAATCTCTCTTTCCTATAAGATCTATTGTGGTTTGAATGTGTGTCCCAAAGTTCGTGTGTTGGAACCTTAATCCCCAATGCAGAGATGTTGGGAGGTGGGACCTTTAAGCGTTATTTAGGTCTTGAAGGCACTACCCTCATGAATGAATTAAGGAAGTTATCCTGGGGAAGGTTTCCTTATAAAAGGAAGTTTGGCCCCCTCTTGCTCTCTCTCTTTCCCTCTTGTCTTCTACCTCCCACATTCAGTCATGAGGTGATGCATCAAGAAGGCCCTTGCAAGATGTCAGCTCCTCAATGTTGGACTTCCCAGCTTCCATGACTGTGAGAAATAAATTTCTGTTCATTATGAATGACCCATTCTCAGGTATGCTGTTATAGCTCCACAAAACAAACTAAGACAAGATCTTAATCTTGACCCACAAGTTTTCTTTTTTTTTGAGTTGGAGTTGCACTCCACAGCCCAGACTGGAGTGCAGTGGCATGCTCCTGGCCACCGCAGCCTCTACCTGCTGGGCTCCGGTGATTCTTCCACCTCAGCCTTCCAAGTAGCTGGAACTACAGGTGCGCGCTACCACGCCTGGCTAATTTTTTGATTTATTGTAGATATGACGTCTCGCAAGTTGCCTGGGTGGGTCTTGAACCCGTGGGCTCAGGCAGTCCACTCACCTCAGCCTCCCAAAGCGTGGGATTGCAGGCTGAGACACGGAGCCTGGCTGACCCACAATTTTTCTAGTCATGGTACTTTCTGGGAAGATAATTGTGGTAAGATGCTGTGATGGTTCTGCCATTATTTTTCAACCTGTTGATGTAGCTGTGGACTTTGTCATTCCCTTTGTTAGTTATCTTTCCATGTTTAATGTTATCTTCGCATTTGAGAAACTCACTTTCTCTGACTTCACCCAAGTCACTGGCAAAAATACTGATCTTGTCAAGGAAAGAACAAAGCAGCAAAGAACTAGAGGCCTTGTTGTACTTTAACATAGATTAATGAGTACTCTTTGACTATAATCATTTAACTAAAATCATAGCTATGATTTAGAAGAGAATCAGAAGAGAGGTTGCTTTTGGTGATGGGGGGAGAGGAATGTTGTGGAATTGACTATAAAAGGGCACAAGGGAGTTCTGGGGTAATGGAAATGTTCTATAACTGGTTACCATGTGGTTTATATGGTATATGCCTTTGTGAGAATTTCTCAATCCTTTCATTTAAGATCTGTGCATTTCGCTGTAAGTTACATCTCAATTATAAAAACAGTGGGTGAATTCATTTGACTTATATTACCAACCATTAAGGATTGAAGATCAGTTTTGCAAGTTAAAATCTTGAGGTTTGGAATACTGAAATGACTTTATCAATATTTGATGGTGCTATAAACCAAAACAAGATACAGAACATAGCCACTATTTTGTATGAATTGCTTTTTCAATTCATCGTTTGAATAACCCTTCTTTAGTGTGTGGGATAGAAAATAGTTTTCTTCTAAGTAGTCTACTTGGTATTCAAAAAATGATGAATAGTAACATTACTACACTTTGGTTACCTGCTTTTGGCTGGGTTTTGTTTTGTTCTATTTCTAAGCCCTTGAAACTTGGAATCTGTAAACAATCTATCAATACACTGTGTTCAGAGAGGATTTATTTAGAATGAAGAAAATTAGCTATCATGTTATCTGCTTTGTCCATTAAGTATTCTTTATAAATCATTCTTCTGAAGGACATCTCTGTTTAGCAATGATAATATGTGTCAACCATGCTGTATTGTAAGAGATCATGAGCTACAATTATATGATGAATCCACATATTCATTAGTAAGGTGATGACCACTATGATGGAACATAATTAAATGAAGATGAGTTGTTTTTCAGAGATGTAGTGGATGTAATGCACATGTCCTTTATAATGGTAATACCTTACCGTTATATGGTATTTCTTATCCTTCATGGCTTTTTTGGGTATATATTACAAACTTTTATTCTTACAAGAAACTAGAACAGATTTTGTTAGGATTAAGATTCTGAATATTGAATGGTGACATGAATTGACAAAGGTCATGTTTCTGTAATCAAAATCCTTCACCTGATTCAAAACCTAGTTAAAATTTGTGTATTTTAACCAGCAAAGCTGTCCTTCTCGTCACACTAAGATAATTTCCCCAATTAAAACAAAGTCTAGGAAATTTTGTGTACTATCCATGCTATTCTGTTACCATCTTATCTGCCTTATACTTGTTCTTAATTTTTTTACGGACACGTTTTATATTTTTCTAACTATTCTGTAAATTTTTCTTCTCTTATGTCTTCCCACCCTGGATGTGCCTGGTATGGAGCCGTAAGAACATTAGGTACTTTATAAATCCTTTTTGAATAAGGGCTATCCATAAAATTAAGTTGTATAATAAGCAAAATACCACTAGTAGTATGTGCCCGTCATATGTAATAAAAGCTGGTGAGGTAAGATCACTTGAGAATACGGTGAGCAAATTCATTACATGATTAATAGCAATTCTACACTTTCAATACACAATTTTAATTGGAATCTTTTCTTTCTGTAATTACATTAGGGTTTCCTGAGTTCTAGTATAAAATTTTTGGAGCTTTGTAAGGTCCGTTAGTGAAGCAACATGGCGTAGAAACAAAAGATTCATGTTGACATCACTTGACCTGATGGATCCCCCAAACTCCACCCTACCATGAGAATCAACTGAAGTGAAGGGTGTATATGGCCTGTGTTCTAGCGAGGGTACATGCAATGTGATATGCCTTTGATAAAGGCAGGCTCTATTATTTGCCTGTACCTCAAAGATATCTACTTTATTAATTTTTTCTTTTTAATACATAAGTTTTTACATAGCATGAAATTCTGTATGCTTTTAGGAAAAAATGGGGGAATTATAAAGGAAATCAAGCGAAAACTCAACTTGATGAAAGATGGAGTACCTTTAATGCAATGAGATCTTTTTAAAAAAAATACAAGCTATATTTTAAAAGTCATTCTCATGTTTAATAGTTTATTTTGTTATCTAATTACTTTTTAATTCATGCATTCATTTAACAATATTTATTAAGAGTACTGTGTATCAGGCACTATTCAAGATGTTAGAAACAGAGTAGCAAACTAGGAAGAATCCCTGTCTTCATTGACCCTGTGTATGTTCTTTTTTTTGTGAGAGGGAATAAAATAAACACACAAACAAAATGTATAATATGATGTGATATAATATGATGACCTAAATGTAATGTGGGTACTTGGATTGAGCATGATGGCAGTTCTTTGGAGAGGGTGGCCAGAAGAGGTCTATGTAATTAGGTAACATTGTGTCACAGATCAGAAAGTAATGAGGGAGCAAAGCTATGTGACCATGTGGGCAAGAGAATGCCAAGCAAAGGAATAGAGAGTTCCCTCCAGGTCCAGCACATGGAGTAAAAACCATGTTTGTATGTACAACGTATAAACTATGTGAACTAGATAGCTAGCTTTCCAAAATACTGTGATCTAACTTGGAGCTAAGAGTGCTGGTTATCTCATTGTCTTCTCAGGGTGTTCTTTATTTTCCATTTAATCCAGGTTAGTACTATGTTACCCATTACTTAATTATTACCAGCTAAGTAAGGCACTGATCTGATGTTAATTTTTTTTTTTTTTTTTTTGCATATGAAAAAGTCCTATAACTCAGACCCTCAGCCACTGGGAGGAAGCACTGCTCCAGAGAATGTCTGAAGTAAATAGAAAACTTGCCTAGTCCTGAAGAGTGTAGGCATTTTCCAGCAAGTGGAAGTTTATAGGTAGCTGCTGAGCTGGCATGGGAAATAGGAAGACTTCCTTAGTCATGTCTTTATTGTTTGACATCCTTCTGTTTCAAATGAATTATTATAACAACAGATGCATTTATTCAAATCCAACTATAAAAAATATATTTCAGGAAAAATAATAACAGTTTTTCGATTATCCATTTTTGGCTTCTATTATTATAAAATATTGAGCTGACTTTAGTAGTCACAGAACAATTAAGTTGCTGTGAACAATTATTCATGAAACATTTCTAATCAAATATGTCTATCATCTCTTATAAATGCTGAGAATGTTTCAGAAGTGTCTATCTGAAATCTAAGCAACAGGAAAGTTCACATCATCATTTTTATTATGTGTTCATAAGAGAAAAGTATTTATTTATTTAAAATATTTTTTTCTCCTCTTTGGATTTAAAAAAATATATATTTATTTATTTATTTTTAAAGATGTGGTATACAAGAGAAAAGTATTTGTAATAGAAAGAGATAATAGATAAACAGGACTTCAAATAAAATAAACCCACAAACTTAGATAAATTTTAATCAAGATTCTGTTAAACCTCTTATGCCTTCTATAAATCCATATAATTGTTAATAATTGTTGAACCCAAAAGTGTGATTCCCACAGTAAAATGACTTCTGACTAGGGAAAAATTAAATTTTGGTCAATATTGCTTTAGTGTTATGTGAATTTTTTATTGCTTTTCACTTCCCTGAAATTGTCAATAGAAACTTGGCTTATTGGAACAATGAAAGAAATGAATGAAAGAAATGTATTCCCAAACCATTCCCAGTCAACACTCTCATTATGCATTTGCGATATCTATCTTACTTTTGGATTTTTCTCTTCAGGGAATTAGGGTTAGTAAGAATATCTATACAATCATATAATGAAAGAACCTGAAAAGTCCATCTGTCATTAATTCTAAGCAATTTATTTCTTTTTACTTTTGACTTGACATAGATGATTCCTATTTTTTTCAAATCATCTCTGTATACTTTGTGCATAAATCCAAATTCTGACTGCTGGGTTAATAAAAAAAAAGCTACATTTCTAGGGATTAGATTGTTCAGAAAACTTATATTGTAATACAGTAACCTTTTCGGTGAAAATTTTTAAGTCAATATTAACCAATTATGGTTGAGAAGAGAAATAGTTAGATTCCTTCTTTTGCAATATTGAGATTGATTACCTCTGATTTATCTCAACAGCCTAGCATTAGACATTTTTCTGTGAGAAATAAATGCCAGAAGCCTTGCATGTCTGTGATTTATGTAGTGTTTAACTTTTTTTCAAGCTGCATTATTTCACAATTTAAGCACTTCTCATCACCGCCAAGCTAATCCAGAAAATATAGCATCTTTTAATTTGAGATCTCTGAGTTGGCCATACATGGAAATGTCAGGATAGTTTTGTGACAAACATGTGCCACAGGCATCTAAGGATGTGGTACAACTGAGTGTACCTCCCGTTTCATTGTCAACATGTGTTACAAATTATTATGGTTTTGGCCTCTGGATTTTAATTTCTTGGTGACAGGATCTATATTTGGGGGACAGAATTGTCTGGGCTAACTTTCTGCATAACACACATTTGGATTAAATGATTATTTTCCATGCAAACCTAAATAAGATGCAGACACCATGGGTGCCAAAGATTTCTGTGTAAATCAGGGGTAATAATAACAAAGGAGACTGTTCTGTGTTAGTGGTGAGAAAGCATATCTTGGAGGCAAACACACACATATATATACTCACATCAAGGCTCGGATAAATATACTGGTTGGACATCAATGACTCAATCATTGCCAACCACCAGATGTTCATCCCTGCAATCCGTGTAGCAACACTGGGAGGGCTTTGAAAATACTCAATTGCTGTGGTTGTTTGAGAACCACAGACAATGAAACATTCTGCCTAAAGGTTATTCTGAAAGAAAATAGTGGCTGTCTCAAATTTTTTTACCTCAACTTTGTCTAAACTTGAAAATTACCTTTATATATTCCTCTTTTGGAGCTTATACGTGTAATAAAAAGTATCAGACCTCCAGAATGAAAATCCAAGTTAATTTCTGCCTGGAATATGCTGCTTTAGGAAAAAAAAATGCTACTTTTGTGTACTTTTGATGTCTTACTGGAGCACAACCCTTGTACTTATACTGATTTCACATATAGTAAGATAATTAATTTTAAAAGTCCTTTCACCTTTTTCACAATGGACAAATAATAGTTGTTACCAGTGGCCTGATGTTAATTGTGGTCTGGACCATCAGGATTCACTTGTCATCTTGTAAATACTTTATTTTTCTTTGTTTGCCTTTCTATCCTGTAGGTATTAGCACAGTTTGTATTATTCTCTTAGAGCTGAGAGTTTTATCTCATCCCATCTTATTTTCATTTCCCCTTCTCTTGGTTTACGCCCTGACACACTTGCAGAGAGGAAAATTCTTTGCCGAATTCTTAGGTCTTTGGCTAAGGCAAAGCTCCATGAACACCCACGAAGCAGAGTCCACTGTTGGGAAAGGAAGGTAGATGATCATTCTTTGGAATGCTGGTTGCTTATTGTAGGCACTTGGAAGTGAGAAGCAGCAGTCAAACTGGACAACATAAACTGTGCTACTGTCAGGAGGATCCTTTCATGCAGCTGTTTGTGGTCGGTGTAAGGAATAGGTGAATGGTGTGGATTGTGAAATTTTATCAACAAATAGAGTAGAGGCCACACTCAGGAAAAGACACAGAAAGAGAGTGTTCCCTCACTGAAAATTATCATCTTTGTCATTAACTTGTTTCTGTAATCATTTCATACTTTATTGCTTTTTGTGGATTTTGAGTAATAGTTTTTTATTTAAATTGGTTGAAGGAATGGGAAGCGTTGACTAATACACAATTCTTTCCCAGAGAAGACTTTCATCTTTTTCCTCTTCTCCTCCTGCTTTTTTAGAGACAGGTTATCGCTCTGTCACCCAGGTTGGAGTGCAATGGCACAATCATAGCTCACTGCGGCCTAGAGCTCCTGGGCTCAAGTGATCCTCCTGTGTCAGTCTCCCTAGTGGCCTACAGGCATGAGCCACCACATTGGCTAATTTAAAAAAATGAAACAAAAAATTTTTCTAGCGATGAGTTTTCATTATTTTGCTCTGGCTGGTCTCAGACTCCTGGCAATCCTGACTTGGTCTCCCAAAGTGCTGGGATTACAGGTGTGAGCCACTGTGCCCGGTACTCTTTTTTTTTTTTTTTTTTAAATTAAAAATGTCGTTGTAACAATCCTCCTGGCAATCTCTTTTTATAAGCATTATGAAAGAAAAGAAAAAACAGTCCTTTGAGGATAGGACTACAATGTTAGAATTCAACCTTTAAATGTTTTTATGAAATCTTTGTATCCCCACTTATAACCCACTTAAATCTGAGCAGCTAATGACCTTTGTTTTACATTATTGTAAAAGTTAGGGCCTATTGGTATGATAGTTGGTAGGGCATACTATGTTAAGAAGGGCCTGGTTTGGATATTAGACTAACTAACAGCTTACTTTTGGTGTGTCATTTGAAAGCATTTTCTGAGAAAAGTAAACTTCCATTTTTAAAATCTATCATTTTGAAATGTGTCTGTAATATGTTAATTTTATCTGCAAAGAAAGAGTCTTAGCAGTGCAGATGCCTTTCTTTCCTATCTTTAATACCTTTCCTGTCATATTTTCTAGCTGATTGTGACCAACTGAATATGACAGCTCCGTTTTTTTCCAGGGACTGTGTGTGTTGACTCATGGTCTTTTCTCATGCCAGGAAACAATGTCATGAGAACCATCCATGGGGTGGGAGAGATGATGACCCAGATGGTGCTTAGCAGAGGCTCCATCTTCCCCATGAGCGTGCCGGATGTGCAGCCCAGCATCCACCCTAGCAAGCAGGGGAACCCCCCTGAGCACGAGGACGTGACGGTGATGGACACCAAGCTGAAGATCATCGAGATTTTACAGGTGTGTTGCATATAGAAGCTAGGTGACAAAAGACATCCTTTTGTTTGTTGGTTTAACCACTTCACACTTGTTCCAAATCACTGTGTAAATCTGAGATGCTATTGATCTAATTTTATTTTATTTTATTTTTTATTTTTTTGAGTTGGAGTCTCACTCTGTCACCCAGACTGGAGTGCAGTGGCCGTTCCTGTCCACCACAACCTCGACCTGCTGGGCTCCGGCGATCCTTCCGCCTCAGCCTTCCAAGTAGCTGGAACTACACGCATACTACCACGCCCGGCTAATTTTTTTAAATTTATTGTAGAGATGAGGTCTCGCCAAGTTGCCCAGGCGGGTCTTGAACCCATGGGCTCAGGCAATCCACTCACCTCAGCCTCCCAAGGCACGGGATTACAGGCTGAGCCACCGAGCCTGGTTTAATTTTATTTTCTTTAAAGTTAATGACAAGTCTGGTAAGAAAGCTCACAAAAGTACTATTTAGCATATGAATCATATGTGTTTATTTCCATTAAATATGCTAATGATAATACCTAACAATTGTGGAGTGCTTAGAGGTTAAAACTGCTTTCACATGTATCCACCCTCCACCCCACCCCACCCCCATTGATCCTGACTGAATTTTACCTGTATTTGTCTGGTTTTTAAGCAGGCAAAGTTAATGACTAAATTCCAACTCTTCTATTTTTAACTGAATCAGATATATGATTCTATTGGACATATGATTCCATGTGTCCAGATTTAGTATTATGGCAAGGAACTCAAATAAAATTTTATTTATTGCTAACAAATGTTGTTAATAATTGATTTTAGTATTTTATCTATCTTTGTGTTTTTGTTTCCAAGGGACTAGAAGTAATTAAAAAAACACCTAGTTTAACACTTAGCTCTATGAATATAAAGGAGATAAATTATTTTATGCCCTCTGGTTTAGTGAATAAACTTTCGATTATTGTAGTTATGCATTCTTAGCATTTTTTTTTAAGTTTGGAAAGCAGTTTTATGATACCTTAATTATAGCATTTATTCCAGATTTGGAGAATGACGTTTGGAGTTTTCAAATATCTATTAAGATTCTGGATACAGTTTACTATGTCTTTTATCATAATTTAATGTAGACTGAGCTACCAGAAGTGGGTTAGTAGTCCTGGAAGGGTCTGTAACATTTTTCATTTAAAGTAATTAGATTTATAATCATAAAAGGCTTCACAGCTCCTTTAGGAATTCCGAAGGGTGGATCTTGAGAAGCTGGCAGGCCTCCCAAGACAGTGTTCATGACCCTGAAAAAATCACTTAAAGTTTCTGTTCTTAAACCAAGAAAGGTAGCGATCACCTGACCTGTGGACCTAATGAGCCCCCAGCTTCACATCATTCTACTCATGGGACAACCGCTAAAATACGTGATCTCATTTTAGCCCACAGTTACAGAAAAGGAGCATTAGAAAAACAATCTCTAACAGCTAAAAAATGATGAGATGGAGATTCTATGGCCCAGCAGTGTAGGGCTGATTCATTCCTGCTGCCTCTTCTGGGCTCTTTCTGTATTCTCCTGCACCCGCTGTTCATGCTCTGATGTTTGTGTCTGTGTGCCTCGGTCAGCTTTGCTGGGCTTGTGTGCTGCTCTTGAGTTTTTCTTGGAGCATTTCTTCAATAATTTCTTTGTAGCCACACTCCCTGGCAGGTCTTCTGCTTTCTCTGAGTCTTCTCTTTTCCCCATCACTTTATATATCTCTCTCTTTCAGTCTCTTTTTTTAAATTTCTCTCTTGCTCTCTTGTTTTCTCTCTCTCTCTGGACCTTTTTCAACTGTCTCTTTTTTTGAGCTGGAGTCTCATTTTGTTGACCAGGCTGGTGTGCAGTGGCACAATCATGGCTCACCGCAGCCTCAGCCTACTGGTCTCAGGCGGCTCCTCCCTCTTCAGCCTCCTGAGTAAATGGGACTATAGGTGTGTGCCACCAAGCTTGGCTAATTTTTTTTTGTTTTTTTTGTAGGGCGAGGTCTCACTATGTTGCTCAGACTGATCTTGAACTCCTGGGCTCAAGCAATTTTCCTGTCTCAGCCTCCCAAAGTACTGGGATTACAGGCATGTGCCTCTGTGCCAAGCCAGTCTGCCTTTGTTTTTATCCTTCCCTTTCCTCCCATTTTCCATTTGTTTTTCATAATTAGGCAAATTAGGGATGAGTGTTTTTATTTTGGTTATATTTATGAAATACAACTCTGTGTGTACTTATCTTCAACTAAAAGTTAATTGGTGTCTCATTAATTTGTGTGATATTTATGTGTTAATTTACATTAATGTGTTTTATTAATTTGTTTTTCACTTTTTTACATAGTATTTAAACAACTCTTTTTTTGTGATGTACCTGCACCGGGTTTTGCCCCACACTACTGCTCCTGGCTACCTAACCTCATGACCCTTTCTTTGTCCTCTTTTCCCAGCATCTGACTTCTGCTTTGAAAATTCCCTAACTACCTAGAATCAGTTCCACCAATATGTGTTGCAGTGCTCACCACATGTTAATAAAAGAGTTTCTCTGGTGTTTGTTTCTCCTCTAGACTTTAAGCTCGGTAGGGTTTATATCCTTCGCACCTTTTTTGTGCCCTTGATGCTTCCTCAGTACCCAGTTTAACAAACGCTTGGTGAAAACTGAACATTGTTGGCTTGGAGCGTGTTTTCTGCCTGCATGGAGCATAACAGTCTAGCAAAGGAGAGAGAGAGAGAGAGAGACAGAGTGAAGGAGGGAGGGAGGAAAAGACAGAGACAAGGAGGGAGGAGGGAGGGAGCTTCAGGTTACGACTGAGAAACCAGTGAAAGCTGCAATTAAAAACAATTTAAACTGGATCTTGGAAGATATCTCAATAATGGGTTGTTACAGGGTGGAGGAAAGGAATATTCATGGTACAGTGGACAGTGTGAACAGCCAGGGGCAGGCAAGAGAGAAAGAACAGGTACTCCCTGCTGTTAGAAGAAAGAAGTCTGAGAGAGAGGATTAGAGAGGGGTAGGAGGAGGGGTGGAAGGAGGAAGGGATATGATGTAAGTGACGTAAAGTTAGATGACAACATGAAGCTGGGCTCGGTGGCTCAGCCTGTAATCCCACGCCTTTGGGAGGCTGAGGTGAGTGGATTGCCTGAGCCCATGGGTTCGAGACAAGCTTGGGCAGGCGAGACCTCATTTCTACAATAAATCAAAAAATTAGCTGGGCATGGTAGCGTGCCTGTAATTCTAGCCACTTGGAAGACTGAGGGGGAAGGATCATCGGAGCCCAGCAGGTCAAGGCTGCTGTGGCCGGGAGTGGCCACTGCACTCCAGTCTGGGCGACAGAGTGAGACTCCAACTCAAAAATAAAAAAGAAAAGATGACAACATGAAATGTCAATTTTCCTAAAACTTGGGGGACCATGTTGCTTACTGTGCAAATGTGACTCTTTCGAGAATGTAGGGGGCACTGTTAATAATTATGCTGAGACAAAAGGTTAAGTTGGGCCTATCATGGGCAAACTGGAATGGCAGGTAACTATTAATATGTAAAAAGCACTCTTCTTATTTGTAACAGGTTTGGATCCTGATGTTTCTATTTCTGATCTGTTATATTTAGGCCACATGATTCAGTCCTCAATAATTCCGAATTATCATAATGATGTGCATTTTGTCTCCCAACCCGATTACTGTAAATCCCCTACATGTGAACCTTCAAGTTAGGAACTTTAATGATGCACATGTGCATTTTTTTAATGTATTATTTCTTTCCACCAGGTGTCAGTATAGCCTGATAAATACATACAGTACTATATAGATGATTGAGTTAGTTGGGTACCTAGGCTAACTTTGTTCGACTTAAAACAAATTGGACTTACAAGTGTGCTCTCGGAACAGAACTTATTCATATGTTGGGGACTTCCTGTATGGCTTCTTGAGGGCAGTGGCTTCAGGTGTTTGCATTCCCTGTGGCACTTAGCACAGTCCGGAGCCTTACCAGGTACTTAGTTTCTGTCCATACATCAGTTAATGAGAACAAAGACAGTAACACAAACCTAAGGAAGCACAGACTCCAATGAGGAAAATCCCTGGAATAGAGATGCTGTTATTTCAGCTGTCTCTTTGGAGCCGGGCACCAGGACTGATCATGGTCTAGCCAGGGTTGATACTGTGGTAGCTGAATTCTCAGCATTCTCCTCCCAGAGCCCAAGGCAACTCTGCAAAGTACTCAGTGAAACCATGCCATCATTACTTCTTCATTCAGACTCTGTGATCCCTCTACCTGGCATATTCGGAGAGCAATTGTGAGAGTCAAATTCTCCTTCCAAAACATGCTTTAAGATTTTGCTGACATTGGCAAATGGAAATACATCCCTTTCCTTAGTTTTAAGACAGATGAACATGCAGGCAATGGAAATTTTAAGAGTTTACAAATAAAGTTTCTAGCTAGTTCATTTGAAAGGTTGATAGTGATGCTGATCTTGGAGTTTTGTTATGAATTGCATTTTAAAATACTGTACTAAACAAATAAAACTATGCTTTCTTTTTGTAATGTTTCTTACAGTTTATCCTAAGTGTCAGACTAGATTATAGAATCTCGTATATGTTGTCGATATATAAGAAGGAGTTTGGAGAGGACAATGAAAATGCTGAGACATCTGCCAATGGATCTCCAGATACTTTGCTACCATCAGGTATCTTCTTTGTGACAATATTGACTGTTTGTATTTTGTTTTCTGAGAACTGGAAAGTGCCTTCCATAATTTAAAATATAATTGTATTTTTATGAGACAAAAATGTAGACATAATCTCCACTAATGACATGAAAGAACCGAGACAGAACATTAAACAACTCGCCTAGAATGGCAGGGAGGATGTTTGTTGTTCTCTGGAGCTAACTCCTATGATTTCTTTTCTTTTGTAATCTTCACAGCTCTGTGAGTTATGGCTTATTGTACCATTTTACAGATGAGAAAAGCAAGGGTCAGAGGGGTTAAGTTACTTGCTAAGGGTCATGAGTGTAGTGGAACAGGGATTCTTTGAAAACTCTCCAACTCCAGAGTCCAAATCTTTTAACCATCATGCTGTTTGCTGAAAATCCAAGGTGAATTTTTTTTTGCTTGGATCAAAGAGCAGCGTGTAATGCAGTCTTCAAGAAGAAAGGTGTTTTGTAGGGAAGCCATCACCTGATCCAAGAATAAAGACATGACGTTCCCCAAAGACCTGAATGTGGTGGTTGATTTCGTTTTGCATGTATGTGTTTTTATTTTGTGTGGTCATAAGCTGGAACTATATTTCAATTTTCATATTTAAAAAGTATAAGAATAAAGTCTACCTCTGAGTGTTATAACATAACAAAAGAGCACATAAATGATTCTAAAAATTTTGTGACTGTAGAAAAGACTTTGGGAAAACGAGGAGGTATTAAATTACCAATTTTTTTTTTCTAGATAGGTCAGGCAAGTCACGGCAGGTTAGAAAATACATATTATCCAAGGTTTAGTCAGTTAATAGAATTCTTTTTCTGAGGATAGAATTTGCACACAGATGTAAAACTTTCTTCTAACCTCAGCCACTGTGACAATGTTAGAAGATCTCCTTCTCTTTGTCTGTCAATCAGTTAGGAACTTTGCAGTGCCCGTGAATGTGTAGTTGACGTGGATACTGGACTGTCAATTCCACTGTCCTAATCATCAGTGCCACCCTAAAGGCAGTGTGCCTCCACAGACAGAGTTCAGCTTGCCTCAGGGAGATATCTCTTCTGGCATATTTGCAAGTGTTGTTTTTCTTCTTCCCAGAAATGTAGAACCCCAAAGGGTTGTTTCCAGGAATGACGTGGCAGAACCAGAAAGTCTTGCTGGCGGTTGCATTGACAGTATCATAAAAATTATTGGCTTCCAGAAGCCAGACTTCTGGAAACACTAGCTTTAAGCGTTAGTAAAGTATCAGAAGGAAAGTCTAGGGGCACCCCAGGAAACCCTTTCTCTGTGACTTACCTGATCTCTTTCATTGATTGTATCTGTAAGGGATGCCTTTCTGGGAAGAATTGTTTCCCCCTCTTTATATCTTGTGCTGTTTTGTTTGCATGCTTTAGAGATAAGAGATAAAGGGTGTGTTTATTATTTAAACATGTTATCTTAAAAAAGCTATCTTCAAAATATTAATGGCAGAATGGTAAGAAATCATGATTGGTTCACAAATGAAAAAAAAACACCCTGTCCCACAAAGAAAAAAGAGATGAAATTTTAATAGTAGGAAGCTTAGGTAAAAAATACGGTGTTGTTTGGAAATAATCATGTTTCTGAGTCTCATTATATGTATATTTTGATTATTTAAAAAAGTATCCTTCCATGTCATCACCCTTGAAGTTATATATATGTATGTGCATATTTACATATTTTATATATATATATATAGGCACCTTTGTAAATGGTGCTTTTTGGTCTTTTAGATATATCTTTGACTGCAGCAATACACTAGTTTGAAGCATAGTTTACATTTAAAAATTTACATTGAGGTCTAAGTGGAACTATATTGTGATTTTAAAAAACTGTTATTTGACTTTTGGTAGAATAAAGACATTAAGACAAAGTTATTTTCAGAAAAACTAATATTAATATGAATATGAATATATGGTTCCTACTTAAAATAAGACAAAGAATAGATTTCTTTTTACCATTTATCTTTGCAGCTATTGTTCCTGATATAGATGAAATTGCAGCTCAGGCAGAAACTATGTTTGCTGGAAGGTATGGTAGCATTTATATATCTTTACCTTACTTGTGAATAAGATTTTACTTAGAATTACATTAATGCTTTGTTATTGTTCACCTCTCTCCACCTATTTATTTTTAGACCCTCTATTGCTGCTAACATAATTTCTGCCAGAAGCGAAGCTGCTAATTTACTCTAGAGGAGAAAGCATAGCTTTTCTTTAGGTCAGGTAAAAAAAGGACAAGAGAGATGAGATCAGTGTATTGAACTTTTCTCTGAATTCTTTGCTTTTCTTTCCTCAAATAATGACAGCCCAAGAATGCCCTTTAACTCCCCTGGTATAAATATCACTGCATCTTGTAAAACATTGCTTCTCTGAATCTTAGATATTTGAGGCAAGAAAGTAACTTTTTAAATGTTATCATTAACGTTATATGTGAAAAATAAACCTATTTTCTGTCAATTGGAAGTATCCATGATTAAAGAAAAATATCTTTGGCATGACTACCCTCCTTTGCTGTCAGGAACTCTGCCATTTATTGTTTTAAGTTGTTTCTTTTTCAGAAACAAAATTAATAAAATAAAAAAGAAAAAGTAAAATGTCTAAGCTATAAACTATTGCATTTCTAGTGTTCATTTTTATTACAGACTTAACATGGGAACCCAACAAAGTCTATATAGTAGTTCTCCCTTATTTTCAGGGGATGTGTTCCAAGACCCCTAGAGGATACCTGGAACCATGGATAGAACCAACCCTTTTGTACTAACATAGACACTGTATTTTCCCTATACATACTCACCTATGATAAAATTTAATAAATACAATAGGCACACTAAGAGATTAACACCAAAACTTATAGGAACAATTATAACCATATGCCAGCATCACTACTCTTGCACTTTGGTGTCATTATTAAGTAGAATAAAGGTGACTTGAACAATTACTATGATGACGCGGCAGTCACCTGATAACTGGGACAGCTACCAGGTGACTCACATGTAGGGAGAGTATACAGCATGGAGATGTAGGACAAAAGGAAGATTGTCCCTAGCAGGACAAAACGTGACGGCATACAACTTAAAACTTAGGAATTGTTTATTTCTGAAATTTTCCATTCGATGTTTTCCGACCCATGGTTGACCGTGGGTAACCGAAACCTCGGAAAGCAAAACTGAGGTAAAGGGAAACTATTGTTTTAAGCATGGTGTAGCTTTTTTGTTGTTAGAAAGACAAATGAGAATTAGGAACATTTGGTTTAGCTTTGCTTTTATATTGCAATAGTTTTTGTTGCTGTGTTTCCTGTGGAAGAGTCATTATTCCCTAGTAGAGATTATGACCAGTTGTGATTTCACCCTAAAATGGATGGCCCTCTATTCCAGTAGAATCTTAGGATTCTAATACACCTCACACGTGGCTGTGCTGGGGATGGCTGATGCATGTTCTCACTATTCCTCCCAGCCGCTTTCCACCTGTCATGTAGGGGTCTCTAGGACTCTGGGAGGAAATCAGTCATTGGTGTACATCTAACCTGATATATCATCTCAATAAATGCTTTTGGATTGATTCACCTGCCTAGCTTTTGTCTACACCTAGGTGACTAACCCATCTTGGGGTTTGCCTAGGTATCCCTCAGTCTTAATCAAACTAGGGACGGTTGGGCACACTAGCTTTCATGGACAGACACAAGCTTTTCTTTGTAATTGATTCCTCATCAGTTACATGAGGGGGAAAAAAGTAAAACTTTCTTCCTTTTTGCTTCCTGATTTGAAAACACAAGTGATATAACTCAGAACATATATACAATTTAAATCACTTAAGTGTAGATATGCCTGGCGTGGTGATTTAAGTAATCCCAGCACTTTGGGAGGCTGAGACAGGAGGATAGCTTGAGCTCAGGAGTTTGAGACCAGCCTGGGCAACATAAGGAGCTATCTCTACATTTAAAAAAAAATTCCCCTGGCATGGTAGTGCATACCTGTAGTCCCAGCTACTCCAGAAGCTGAGGCAGAAGGATCACCTGAGCCCAGGAGGTCAAGCCTGTAGTGAGCCGTGATTGTGCCACTGCACTCCAACCTGGGCAACAGAGTGAGACCTGAACTTAGAGTAAAAAAAAAATGTAGATGTGATATAAATATGAGTTACTCTAGAATTATTTTTGGTTTTACAGAAAGGAAAAAAACCCAGTTCAACTTGATGATGAAGGAGGCAGGACGTTTTTACGGGTTCTCATTCATCTGATCATGCATGACTACCCTCCTTTGCTATCTGGAGCCCTTCAGCTACTGTTTAAGCACTTCAGCCAGAGAGCGGAAGTTTTACAGGCATTTAAGCAGGTAAGATTGAGTATCCCTCCATGATTCCAGAGCAAAGACTCGGAAAACGTTTATATCATCCACCCTGACTTCATGGTTGCAGAGTTAATGAGACTGTATGGCTTTTCCTGGGAAATTTTCTATTTTTAAAGACAGATTATGGACTTGTCTATGCCAAGACATGATCTATTTTAGAAAGAGTTCCTCACAAATGATTTTCAGTTAATATCTTTAATGCAGATGCTAGGCACTAAGATTTAGGAAGGCACTGGAAGATAGTAACATACTAGGAAAGTTGTTGCCACTGCTATTATTGTGACCCCAAATTTTACTAATAAGTTTGGGTAGGACAAGCAGTAGCCCTGAACTAAGTATTTTGTGATTGAAAAATGCACAAATCCAAAGGAACTGTTAATGGGTCTAATCTTTTTATTTGTGATTTTTGAATAATTATATACATCAATTATATTGAATAAGACACAATACTTAAATGGTTATGTATGTTTCACTAATACTTATTTTATTTAGTAAGTATTGATCTTTCAGGAAGTTTTATAGGAATACATGAAAGAATATGAAATAATGAAAATAGTACTCATATATATGCATATAATTATGTGCATGTTATATAATACGTGAAAATTACAACAAAATAAAAATTTATATCATGAGGTTTAGATTGTCTATTAATATTTTCTTTCACTTAATTTTATGTTTCTATATTGCTTCAACCAGATAGAGAGAGCCTTAGAAAAATCAACTTCAGCAGTGAAGTTAGAGTTAGGTTTCATTATATCTTAAGTTACTCTGTAGCACTTTGAAAAGCTTTTCTAGGGTTCACTTAAAAAAAATAAATAAATAACACGTGAATATATTTTTTAGAACTCACAGATACTTTCAAGTATGTTTTTATGGACAATATCAATCTAAAATGTTCATAATGTTCTAGAAATACTGAACTTTAGCATTTAAAGACATGGAATTTTGGACATAAATGAAATAGGAGTAACAAAATTTCCACTAATAATTTATGAGTTGAATTTTTTCTGTTTTAGGTGCAATTGCTGGTGTCCAATCAAGATGTAGATAACTACAAGCAAATCAAAGCAGATCTAGACCAGCTTCGACTGACTGTCGAAAAGTCTGAGTTATGGGTTGAAAAGAGCAGCAGCTATGAAAACGGAGAAATGGGTGAGAGTCAAGTAAAAGGTGGTGAGGAGCCAATTGAGGTTCGTTTTCAAGATCTATTTTGAAATAATCCAAATGATATCTTTTAAGTCCGATATATAAACATGTGCACTACAATCAAAATTGCTTATAAAGGAAAAACTTTGTTCTGGGCCACAGAGCATACAGTTTTCATTTGCCAAGTCAATTAACTCCACAAACCTGCACTTTGGTTAATTCTTATCATTTGCTACCATTTCTTACCTCATTATCTAGTTTTTTTACTTTGTCATTTCCACTGTAATCGAGGAGTTAGGACAATAGGAGAGAGTGGAAGGAAAAAAAAGGAATGGCTCCTAAACGGAGACCTGTAGATAGAGGTGTCACCGCCCCGTTACTATTTTTTGCCCACCTATAAATCTTTCCTGTTATTAGGTATTAGGGTATAATCTTTTTCTTTCTTTCTTTCTTTCTTTCTTTTTATGTCAATAGCTTTAGGGGCTACAAATGGTTTTTGGGTACATGGATGCACTGTGTAGTGTGAAGAAGTCTGGGCTTTAAGTGTACCCACCATCCCCACCTGTGCACATTGTACCTGATAGGCGATTTTTCATCCCTTTCTATCTTCCCACCCACCTCCTTCTGAGTCTCCAATGTCCATTATACCATTCTATATGCTTTTGCAAATCATCAGTTTAGCTCCCACCTATAAGTGGCAACATGCGGTGTTTGTTTTTCATTCCTGTGTTATTTCACTTAGGATGATCTTTTCTGTTTCCATCAAAGTTGCTGCAAAATACATTAGTTCATTCTTTTTTTATAGCTAAATAGCATTCCATTGTATATCATTGTACAATATATAAAAATATCTAAATGGAAGGATAATATGGTTTATTGCTAACATGAAAATACCAAAATCTTTGTTTGATCTAAAGAGCTACTGTAAGTTAGTGATCTTGAGTCTTCTGGCTTTTGTACATATGACCATTAAAAAATTTTAAAACAATGTTTAGTGGTGATGTAGACTAGTACAAGCAAACTAGTGCATCACAGTTAATAATACAACATCACAATTGATAATGCATAACGTTTCTTAAATGCTCATCTAGTGTTTTATTAGTTTTTTTTTTATCTGCAGGAATATAAATTATTCAGATGAGTTTACCTTCTCTATCATCTGTGTTGGTGTACCCAAAATATTTTGGAGTGAAGAATGATGACAGAGCAGGGGGTAAATAGGGTAATCAAAGTGCTGAAGAGTTTCAAAGGGTGGTTGAACTTGTGGGTTACTACTTCTTGTCTCAGGCAGAATTAATGCTTATCTGCCTGAAAGTTTGACTTGATCTTTTACCTTAATCACAGGAACTTTTCCTGTGACTTTATAATGTGTTAGTAGAATGCAGAATTTCCACTCCATGAACATTTATTTTATAGTCATTTTTTTTTTTTTAGGACAAACAGAGTTCTTCTACAACATATTTAAGAAATAAGAGAAGACAACACTATTTTGTGCTACATATTTTACACATATTCTAGATAATAAATATAACATTTTTTTCCCTTGAACAAAAAGTCTATTTTTAAAAAAAATGTGGAATAGCCCCAGGCCCCATGCATTATGCTCTTTGTAAAAGTTTGCCAGTGAAGAAAATTATCTCCTAAGAGCATAGGGGAGATGGTCCGTGAATGATGTTAATCACCAGTCTACAGTTTTTTTTGTTTGTTTTTTTTTTGAGTTGGAGTCTCACTCTGTCGCCCAGACTGGAGTGCAGTGGCCGCTCCCGGCCACCGCAGCCTCGACCTGCTGGGCTC
>NW_007247722.1:531217-545468 GCF_000164805.1 Carlito syrichta | reverse complement strand
GAACCCGCGGGCTCAGGCAATCCACTCACCTCAGCCTCCCAAAGGCGCGGGATTACAGGCTGAGCCACCGAGCCGGGCTGGTCTACAGTTTTAAGTTCCCACTCACCTAGGAAAGCTAGAACAAGGAATCTCTATCCTAGTGTATATCTGTGAAATCCTCTTAGAAGTTTGGTAAACAACCTATATCTATGTAGGAAAGAAGATGATCAAGCGGTTTGACTTTGAGGCTGTCCAAAAGATAATGCTTTTCAGGTGTATTATGGGACTATTTTTGCAGGGGTTTCAGAAGAATATGTCAATCAGACTGTTATTTATTTATTTATTGAGTTCAGAATTTTTTTTAATACGTATTTTTTATTTTAAAATTGTAGGGTACAGTTAAGGGTTAGGTATACAAACATGCATCGTGCAGGTACCCTGGTTGATGAGGTGTGTCCCCCCGTCCCCAGGCAGATATTGACTACCATTAATCCCACCTCCCTTCCCCTTCCTGCCCTCCCCCCCATAGTTTCCTGCCACTGTCAATCCTTTTCTTATAGTATTACAATAGTTGTTCAAGGTCCACTTATGAGTGAGAACGTCTGATACTCAGATCGTTGTTTCTGTGAGAGATCACTCAGTATTATAAACTCTAATTCCATCCAGGTTGCTGCGAAATTCATGATTTTGTTCTTTCTTATGACTGCGTAATAGTCCATTGTGCATATGTACCACATTTTTAAAATCTAGTCCTCTTTTGATGGACAGCATGGTTGGTTCCATGATCTTGCTATTGTGAACAATGCGCGATAAACATACGTGTGCAGGTATCTTTTTTATAGGGTGATTTGAGTTTTTCAGGGTATATTCCCAGTAGGGGGATTGCGGGGCATATGGAAGGTTGATTTTTAGAGCTTTTAGGAATCGCCACATTAATTTCCACAGAGGCTGCACTAGTTTACATACCCACCAACAGTGTAGAAGTGTTCCCTTTTCACCACATCCTTTCCAGCATCTGGTTATTTTTTGAGTTATTGATAATGGCCATCCTGACTGGAGTTAGGTGGTATCTCAGGATCAGAGACTTAAATGTAAAACCTCAAACCATAAGAACTTTAGAAAATGCAGAATACACTCTTATGGAAATTGGAACTGGCATCCAATTCCTGAATAAAAACCAAAATGCATGGGCCATAAGAGATAAGATAGACAAGTGGGACCTCATTAAACTGACAAGCTTCTGCAAAGCCAAAGAAACCATCAAGAGAGCAGGGAGACAGCCCACAGCCTGGGAAAAAGTATTTGCCAACTCCATATCTGACAAAGGCCTAACATCTAGGATCTACAAGGAACTCAAACGTGCTGAAAAGAAAAAACACAAAGTGGGCAAAAGACATGAACAGACACTTCTCAAAAGAAGACATATGAGCGGCCACAGATACATGAAGAAGTGTTCAAACTCACTAGTCATCAAGGAAATGCAATTTAAAACTACACGGAGTTCAGAATTTATTGGTTCAGGAAATGGCAGTAATTTTAGGTGGTTCTAGAAAGTAGTGATTTAATACAGGGAATTAAATGTTTGGAAAGTCTGGAGGACTACAGTTTGGGCTCCCACTGGACTTTTGATTTCAAAGTCAAACAGTCATAGTGACGATTCAGAGGTCAAGATGCTACTTTGGCTACTGCCACTAGCACTGATTCACACTTGAGAAGCATGCGACAAGACACTGGAATGAAGGGTTCACTAGAAACACTCAGATCTACTGGGATTTCCTTTTCGGCCCTCATAGTCACAGGAAGAGGCCCTCTATTTCCCTTTTGGCTTCCATATTTCACATGAGTTCATCTCATTGGCAGAAGCAGAATTGCATTTAGAACTTTAGTTGCAGAAATCAACCTTTTGATACATAGGACCTAAAGGGGTGGGAATGAATACTGAATGTAGTTATTCATATGCAGCATAGAAAGGACAGTGCTTAGTCGATTAACAGCTTGGAATCAGATACTCCCAAACTTGCCATTTAGTATATGCGTGACTTGGAGCAACTTATTTCCATTTTCTAAGTTTTTAAAATTTTTTTAGTTTTTTGAGTTAGAGTCTCACTCTGTCACCCAGGCTGGAATGCCACTAGTGGTATGCTCATGGACACTGCAGCCTCAACCTGCTGGGCTCAGGCAATCTTTCCACCTCAGCCTTCCAAATAACTGGAACTACAGGCACGACCCACCATGCCCAGCTAATTTTTTGATTTATTGTAGAGATGAGGTCTCGCCAAGTTGCCCAGATTGGTCTCGAAGCCCTGAGCTCAGGCAATCCTCTAGTCTTGGCCCCCCAAAGTGCTGAGATTACAGGCTTGAGCCACCACACCCGGCCAAAGTTTTATTTTTATTGCCTATCAAGTGGACATAACAGTGGTCCTTAGCTCCTAGAACTGCTGTAAAGATTAAGTGAATAAACCCTCTGAATGTAGTTTGTCAGTTTATATGACATTAGTGGGAATGTATAACAATATGAAAATATAAACAATAGGGTGACATATTATTTACCAGCAAGTCAAGAAGTAAGGCTCCAGCTTTAATTCCTTGCCTCAGTGTTGTCATCATGGATCAATGGACTTAATTCTGAAGCTGACCTATCTCATGGTTGCATCATGACAGCAGTGTCCTAGATGTCACATCTGTACATGACACCACCATAAAAGAATATCTGTTTCTGGGTCTCCTGTTTAGGAGCAAGGAAGCCTTTCCTAGGTTTCCCTCAGTAGACGCTACCTCATGTCATATGTTTGCCTCTACACCAGTGGGCTACAGGATTAGTTTAGATGAAATAAAATATGTCCCTCAAGATAAGATACCCCTGAGCTGCACGGGGAGAAGGAAAGATGACAGAGCAAAACTAGAATCTGTTAGCAAAGAGAAATAAGAAAGGATGTTGGTTAATAACCAACAATATCTGCCAAAATCAGCATTCAATTAGTACTTGTTATAATTATTTGTTTTTATATGCAACACATTGTGCTGTTTACTATGACAGGTATAGAATTATGAAAACTTAAAGTTAAAAGATACTTGCAGGGGTAATCAAATCCAGTTCCTTATTTGATAGTAGTGTCTCTCTCTTTAAATATTTCACCTAAGCGAGATATATATTAAAACAAAACAAAGTTATGTGGTGGGAAATTCAGTACCAGCCGAGGCAGCATATTCTATTGAAATTAATGTACAAGGGGGACCCAAAATAACCCGGAATTATTTTTTGGAGGTCAGGCCCCTTGTAATACAGGATTCCCCTGCTAAGTAAGTGTTCTAGGAACCCATCAGCATCAATGTACCAGTTAGCATTGTTATGAGAAGTAACATTCAGCGCCATTGATTTTTTTTTGAGATTCTTTTCAATGTGTTTGCCCATTTCATGATGAGTGATTTACATGAATAACCTGCCCACACCACACTGAGAGTTCAGCAGGTTTTGACCAAAATGCCACGACCCCCGTGCCCCACCCTCCCTATTCACCCATGTGGCTTTTTTGTTTGTTTGTTTCTCGAGATGAAAAAAATCCTCAAAGGGAATACGTTTTGCCAATGTGGAAGAGGTGAAACAAAGAACAACAGAAGTACTAAAAGGCATAAAAATTGACAAAAAAACCCCACTTTTGAGCAGTGAAAAAAACATCTCAATAGGTGTATTGCATTAAATGTTCTTTGAAGGTGACTGAAGTTTAAATATGCAAGAATAAATACACAATTATTGATAATTAAGTTCCAGGTTTTTTGGGTCCCCCTCCTATAGCTTAAGAAACAGAATATTGCTAGTAAGAAGTCCATGTGATTCCTCTCTATATCCCAGAGGAAACCACTATCATGATTTTTTTTTTTTTTTTTTTTTTTGAGACAAGATCTCACTCTGTCTGCCAGACTAGAGTGCAGTGGCGTGATCATAGCTCGCTGCAACCTTAGACGCCTGGGCTCAAGTGATCCTCCTATGTCAGCCTCCTGAATAGTTAAGACTATAGGCATGTGCCACTATGCCTATGTAATTTTCACAATTTTTTTGTAGAGACGGAGTCTTGCTATTGTTGCCCAGGCTGGTCAACTATCATGAATAATTTCCTTGCTTAATGGCTTTTACCACATGTTTGTATTCCTAAAATGTAAGAAATATGTGAGAAATATTTTTAGTTCATTTTAGATATGTTTTTTTCATCGTTGCTTGCTGATGTGTAGTTGCAGCTCATTCATTTTTGCTAATATATATTATCACGTTTATGAGCTTGTTTATACAGTTGAATCTTGATGGGCATTTGCATTCTTTCTAGTTTTGGTGTTTTCTAAGAAAATTTGCTACTAAAAGCAATGCTGTTGTGAAAATTCTTGTATGTCACTGATGCACGCGTTCAAGAGATTCTTTGGGATGTGTGCCAAGGAGTAAAACATATAGTATTTTCACCGTTACCAGATAATGCCAGTTGTTTTCTCTTCACTAATGTATGAGGGTTCTTGTAGCTCCCCATCCTTATGACTGTTGTTTTTCTTACTCCTCCCCTTCTCTCCACCACATTTTAAATTTTATTATTTCTAAATTTTTTATTTTAAATATGTGGAGTACAACTCAGGATTAGATATATAAATGTTCATTATGCAGGTACCTTTGTTGATAAGGTATGCTCACCCGTTCTCTTGGCGGTTTCCCACTACTGCCATTCCCATCCCCGCCCTCCTCTGACTGTTTCCTATTACTGCCAATCCCTTTCTTATAGTATTACGATAGCTGCTCAAGGTCTCAAGTATATCGTGAGAATACGTGATACTCAGTTCTTTGTTTCTGTGAAAGATCACTCAGTATTATAGCCTCTAATTCTATCCAAGTTGCTGCAAAGTTCATAATTTTGCCCTTCTTTATGGCTGTGTAATATTCCATCATGTATATGTACCACATTTTAAAAATCCAGTCCTTTTTCGATGGGCAGCATGGTTGGTTCCATGTTTTTGCTATTGTAAATAATGCTGCAATAAACATGAATGTGCAGGTATCTTTTTCATAGAGTTCCTCTGGGTATTTTCCCAGTAGGGGAATTGCAGGGTCATATGAGAGGTCGATTTTAAGATCTTTTAAGAATCGCCAGACTGTTTTCCACAGAGGCTGTACTACTTTACACTCCCACCAACAGTGTAGAAGTGTTCCCTTTTTGCCGCATCCTCTCCAGCATCTGGTGCTTTTTAAGTTATTGATGATGCCATACTGACTGGAGTTAGGTGGTATCTCAGTGTAGTTTTAATTTGCATTTCTTTGATGACTAGAAAAGCTGAGCATTTTTCATGTATCTTTTGGCTACTCCTATGTCTTCTTTTGAGAAATGCCTATTCATATCTTTTGCCAACTTTGTAATGGGGTTGTTTTTCTTTTTTTTGGCATGTTTGAGTTCCTTGTAGACCCTAGATGTTAGACCTTTGTCAGATACACAGTTGGCAAATATTTTTTCCCAGTCTGTGGGCTGTCTCCCCTCTCTCAATCCCACTTCCTTTTAAAAAGAGACAGAGTCTTTTACTCTGTGGCCCCATCTGGAGTGCAGTGGCACGATCATAGCTTCCTGTAGTCTCAACTTCCTGGACTCAAGCCTCCTGAGTAGTTGGGACTACAAGCATGTGCCACCACGCCTGACTGATTTTTTAATTTTAATTTCTGTAGAGATGGGGTTTTGTTATGTTGCCCAGAACGGTCTCAAACTCCTGATTTCAGGGGATCTTCCCATCTCAGCCTCTCAAAGAACTGAGATTATAGGTGTAAGCCCACGCCACTTGGCTTCCATTTTTAATAATTGGTTATGGTTGATATATTATCTCTGTGTGATTTTCAGTTGTATGGATTTCTTATGTGGGTGAACTTTTGTTCACATATTTATTTGTCATTTTACTTCCTCTTCCAGTTTAGATAAAGCTAAACTCTTTAAGGGCAGGTAGTTAGGTCCTACCAATATTCATATGTTCTTACTATAATAAGGTGAAAAGTATTTTTTGGCTTCAAGTCAGGGTGATGCTGTAAGTTTAAACTTGAACACAATCTTTTCATCTATTATTTCTTTTTTTTCTTCTTTTGTTGTGTCATTAGGATTTTCTAGTACAGTGTTAAATAGAAGTGATGCTAATGGGCATCCTTGTGTTGTTTCTGTTTTGAAGGTGATGGTTTTAATATTTCATTATTTACATAATATACATTTTTTATAGATATCCTTTATTAAGGAGGAAATATATACCCATGTTCTCTAGTTTGCTAGTTGTTTTTATTCATTTTAATAACCACAAATGGTTATTGACTTTAATTGAATGTAATTTTTGCATCTATTGAGCTTATTTTTTCTTTATTCTGTTCACTTTAATTACATAAATCTCTGCCATAGTAACCTTGCATTCTAGGATAAAAATATCTTGATGATTTTTTTTACATCGCTAGATTCAGTTTGCTTGTACTTTATGTAGAATTTTATATCTATGTTGTCAGTGAAATTGAGCTGTAATTTTCTTTTCTTGTACTGTTCCTGTCAAGTATTGGTATCAAGGTTAGACTGGTCTCATAAAATGAGTTGCAAAATATTCCCTTTTATTTGCATAAGATTGGAATTATCTGCTCCATGAATGTTTGCTAAAACTTGTCTATAAAACTGCCTGGGCATTGTATTTACTTTTGGATTCTTAACTATTAATTTTTAATTTTTAAAATATAAATTCATTTAAATTTTTTATTTTCAGTATATTTCACTGTATATTTTTCTGGCCACATATTTAAGTTTTCAAATTTATTGGCATAAATTGTTCATATTCCTTTACTATCTTTTTAATTTCTGCTATATCTGTAGATTCATACCCCTTTTTCATATTGCTTGCTTATATCTCTCTTCTTTTTCTAGGTCAGTCTTCCTGGAGTTTTATGCCCATCTGATCCTTAATAAAGCAAGGGCTGGGACAATTATCTCTCACTTAGTCAAACTTTTTAAACTTTTGACTGCCCCCAAACTTAACTACTAATAACCTACAGTTCACTGGAAGCTTTACCAATAACATAAATAATTAATTAACACATATTTTGTATGGTATATGTATTATATTCTGTATTCTTACTATAAAGTAAGGTAGAGAAAATAAAATGTTATTCAGAAAATCATAAGGAAGAGAAAATATATTTATGAGTCATTCAGTGGAAGTGGATCATCATCAAGGTCTTCATCCTCATCATTTTCACATTTCGTAGACGGAGGGAGTGGAGGGGAGGACGGGTTGCTCTTGCTGTCTCAGAGGTGGCAGAATATCCACATGTAAATGGACCCACACAGTTCAAACCTGTATTGTTCAAAGGTCAAATGTATTTTATTCATCTTTTTAAAAGGATCTATTTTTGACTTTGTTGAAATTCTGGATTTTGCTATTTTATTATACTATTCACTAACCATTTATGTTGACAGAATTTTCAAATTAAAAACATTTAATGGTATAACTTCCCTCTAAGGAATTGCATTCCACAAATTTTGACATATGATATTTTTATTAGTGTTTTATACTAAATATTTAAAATTTTTATATTTTAATTTCTTCTTTGGCACAGAATCACTTGGAAATGAGTTTTAAAATTCCAAATGCATAAGCAAAATTTACCCTTTTTGTTAATTGAATTCCTTTTTTCCCATATTCATATTGAATTCCCATATTCATATTGAACATGTTTATTACATGGGCATATTGGGTAGTGGTGGGGAATGGGTCTCAGGAGACCCCTCAGATAGTGAACATTGTATCCAAGAGGTAATTTTTGAACCCTAACCCCCATCTCCACTGAATTCTTAGTTATTTAACTTTGTGGCAGGAGAATGTGGTTATGATAATACCATTTTTCCAAAATGTGTTGAGACTTGCTTTTTGGCCACTCTACCTCCAGGTTTTGTAAATGTTCCATATAGCAGAGAAGAATGTGAATAGGTATAGGATCCTTTATATATGACTACTAAATCAAGTTTATTAATTGGGTTTAAATAATCTTTTCTTGACACTTCAACAAGTGAGAGAAATTTGTTGACATTTCCTACTACAATGATAGGATTATCAATTTCTCCCTGCAGTTCTATTAATTTTTACTTCATGTGATTTGAGAGTATGTTATAAAATGCCTCTAAATGTAAAATTATTATATATTCTTTCCGCAGACCTAAGAGGCTTATCAACTGAGTTATTTTCTCTCACTTATGATGATGTTATTCCATGTCTCTGGCTTCCATTGCTGCTGTTGAGAAGTTCTGTTTATTGAATAGTGGCGATTTAACTTTGAAACTCCACTAAGTGTATGTGAAGCCTTATTAGTATATATATATTACTATATAGTACTTATCTGTTAATTTCCTTTTAGTATGTTCCATACCTGTGACTTTGTGCCGTACGTGGAATAATTTCTTTAGACTCATCTGAGTTTCTCTTCAGGGGTGTCTTATTTGCAGTTAACTATACCAATTGAACTTTTAACTTCAGCCATCATATTTTTATATACCTGACATTTGAGGGTTTTTTTCACATCTATTTGGTCATTTTTAATAGTGTTTTGTTGCTTTCTAATTTTTTGATTTCCTATGGCTATTTTATAGCCTGTATGTTGTACTTCCAGGATCTGATGAGCCTGAGACTAATTTTTCCACTCATGTTGCTCAATTCATTATATTTTTGACTATCTTTGGTTTTGAGTACATACCTTTTTGTGAATTGACTTCATTTTTAGAGGAATTTTAAGCTTAGAGAAAAGTTGCACAGGAACTTTGAAGTGTAGAGAAAAATTGCTTATTTTCTGCTAATATTAACATTTAGGATGGGTGGGATATGTTTGTTGTAATTGATGAGCCAATATTGATTCATTATTATTAACTAAAGTCCATGTTTGTTATGGTTCATTTTTGTGTTGAAAAATTATATGGGGTTTGACAAATGCATAATGCCATGTGTCCACCATTATATTGTCATACAGAGTAGTTTCACTGCCCTAAAAATCCTCTGTGCCTCACCTATTCGTTTCTCCCCTGGATCCTTCCCACCAGCAACCACTCATTTTTTTGTACTCTCTGTAGTCTTACCTTTTCCACAGTGTTAAATAGTTGGAATCATGTAGTATGTTTGTTTTTTGTTTTTTTCAGGCTGTTTTCTTTCACTTAGCAATATGCAATTAAGGTTCTTTCATGTCATTTTGAAGCTTGATAACTCATTTATTTTTAATAATAATCCACTGCGTGGATTTACTAGAGTTTGTTTATCCATTCACCTATTGAAGGACATATTGGTTGCTTCCAATTTTTAACAGTTATGAATAAAGCTGTTATAACATTCCCATGTGCTTGTATCTTCTGACAAGTCCCAGGAGTTGAAATAGGGGATGTTTTCCTCCTTAGAGTATTTGTGATTGCCTCCACCTGTTGCCAGGGGGCGCTGCTGGCCTTAATGCTCCCTTCCTGCACCCCTGTCTTAGCAGGACTGGGTTTAGCTTCTCAAACTTGGCATTTGCTGAGTTTACTTGTCTCTGGATTGCAGAACTAGTCTTGTCATTTGCCTTCAGGCAGACTTATCCTGTGGCCTTGTAGCTTGGAGCTCTTTGATATGGTTCCAGGTTACATTTTTTTTTCCCCTTAGGAGATGGAGGGTGGGTCTCAGGGAGTTGTCCTTTGTTTCCTGTGAGCCCAGAAATGTACTTAAAATAGGCTTGTATCTAGACACTAATTATTTTGTAATAGGAAAGATCTTTGCAGTTTTAAGCTCATTATTCTTTCAGAATTCCTTGAGATGTGTTTACTTTAGGTGTTTAGTGATTTGTTGTTAAACATTCTTTTTGGAACTTTACATGTGGAATTTCTCTGAGGCCTGCAGTAAGTCTAGAGAAGATTTCATTTGCTTCTGTGAGGCACTTTGGAATACTACATTCTATAACCATGTTAAACACAACTTGGGCTTGCTTGGGACTTTGGGGGCTGCCTTACTATTGGAAATTCTGGTCCCAAATCTTGAGTGAAAGTGGGCTTGTCTTTGTATATAGAAGCCTCAAGAAAATTTCCCCCCCCTTTTTGTCTTTGACCAGAGTCAAGGCCAAGACAGATCCCCTCTTGCTCTTCTGTGAATGACATCTTTTCCTGACTTAACATTGTGGGTTTGTTTCTTCCCTAGGTATTCCTGGCTCTATGCCAGGATTTCTGATCTCTGATCAACTGTCTTGCTTGGGATCCAGGCTTTGTTTCCTTTTTGCTGTGTGTGTGTTATTAAAACTAAGAATCCAGGTTGTTGGATATGGACTGAAGCCCTCAGGGCCTACAATGAATCTAGTGCATGATTATTGCTCTGAAATTCTTATGTATTTTCATGGCTTCTGGCCTCCCCACAAAAGGGATAATAGATAATTATTTTATCTATGACTTTTAGATGTTGTATAGGAGAGGCTTGTCTTCTGCACATTACTTCATCATATTCTATCTGACAGTTCTTTTATATATATATATAAAATTTTAAAGCTACAGAGTACAATTCAGGATTAAATATATAAGTGAATATTGTACACGTAAAGTTTTGAGCCTCCCTCTGGTCCCCACTTTGCCTGGATTGAGATCAGATACCCTTATTGATGTTGTGTCCCTACTCCCACTCAAGCAGTATTCTGCTACTGCCAATCCCTTTCTTATATCATTATGGTAAATATTCAGGGTCTGCTTATGAGTGAGAACTTATGGCACTCTGTTCTTTGTTTCTGTAATAGACCACTGACCATTATAGACTCTACATCCATCCAAGTTGTTGCAAAGTCCATATGTTTGTTCTTCTTTATGGTTGCATAATATTCCATCATGTATGTGTACCTTAATTTTTTTTAATCCAGTTCAGTTTTGATGGACAGCATGGTTGGTTCCATGTTTTTGTTATTGTGAATAGTGCTGCAATAAACATGTATGTGCAGGTATCTTTTTTTGTAGAATGATTTTAGTTCCTCTGGGCATACTCCCAGTAGGGGAATTGCTGGGTCATATGGAAGATCAATTTCTAGTTCTTTTAGAAATTGTCACACTGTTTTCCTTAGAGGTTGAACTAGTTTGCATTCCCACCAGCTGTGTAGAAGCATTCCTTTTTCTCCACATCCTTGTCAGCATCTGTTGTTGTTTGTTTTATTAATGATGGCCATTCTTACTGGAGTTAGGTGGTATCTCAATGTGGTTTTGATTTGCATTTCTCTGATGATGAGTGAGGCTGAGCACTTTTTCATGTGTCTATTGGCTGCCCATATATCTTCTTTTGAAAAGTGTCTATTCATGTATCTGACAGTACTTACCAGTGGACAACTATTTTTTATTTTGAGCCTATGTATTTGTCCCTATAATGTCTATCCACTGATGCTAGGTTTGAGGCAATATAGACCATATCTGAACTTCCTGTACTTGATTAACTATCATGTTTTTCCAGAGTAAAATTCTTCTTTCAAACACTGTTTAAAGTGTAATTCCCGTCTTTTTACCATCATGCTCACTTACCTTTGTACACGCATGAATTTCTCATTTCCTTTCTTAAAGTTTGATATCTAGAATCAAATCCAGTATAGCTGTTGCCTTCAAAGACTGAACACAAAGAATAAAAACCTGTAAAACAGTGTGACAAAAATAGTTGATTAAATACTGAACAGTGTAGTACAGAAAAGGGAGAAGTCAGTGGGAGATTGATGACTTGGAGAAGACTTCACTCCAGACACAAACATAGGTCCATTTTGAAGGATTGGGAGGAGTTATTTAGCTAATGTATTCAGAGTAATTAAGAGAAGCGGAGTTCAACAGGAATAAGTGATTTGTATTGGAAATGACTGAAAATTGGGAGTCTTTGAAGATTCTTAGGTAGGAAGGTAAGTATACTATCTGGAAAATTTAGTCTGGCAGAATCCAGAATGATTCAGAACAACAATAGGCCAAGGTAAGATGCCAATTAAGGGTCTCTTGTACTAATTCAGGTGTAGGAGGTTATGAAGCATAAGCTAGTTAGGCTGCAGTAGCAATGTACACAAATAAGTGGATTGAGAAAAGCTAGGAGAGTGGTACCTATATATATAATGGACTAATTAAAAAGAAAGAAGTGAGAACTTACCAGTTTATACGCAGCCAAATAATCTATATTATACAATGAACCAGCAGTCAAAGATAGTGGGCAGTGTATTGTAAAACAGGATGAAATATATCACAATATCAATGGAAACAGCCAGTAGCAGGCAGCATACACCCTAGCAGGCCAATACAAATAATACTCCTTTGTTGTTTAGTAACTCTTACAAAGGCTCTAAACACAGGGCGATTGGCATTGTTTTTAAACAGCCCATAATGGTCTAACTTTGTGCCTGCTTAGATATCAGAAGACTGGATAATATCAACGTGATTCTTCATTTTAGGAATAAAAAATGTCTCCAATAACATAAAGGTGTACTTTTCCCCCCATCAGTGGTAAGTTCTGTGTGCTCTGTGGGCTATAAACGCTAGTTGATGGTCTATCTACTAACACTAACAAAACTCAGTAGATGATCCAAAATGATCCCATTACTGCAATTGAACTCTTATAAATAAGGAGAATGGGATGAATTTGGTCACCGAGTAAGTCCATTGCATCCCGAGAGCCTGTGAGCTTTAAGATTCTATTATATATTGTAGTGTTTCCCTTTATTAAACTTATCTTCAGGTCATTAAAAGCCTTTACCATCATTTCTGAAAACTTAGGGGCTACAGTGTAACATGTTGACAAAATCAGTAGCATTAGGAGCAATTACTAATTTATCACATGCAAATGTGTGTTGACTTCTAAATATAGGAAGGAGAGATTAACTCAGGAAACCATACTGGAGCGGGTTAAGTCAGGATTGCCCTTGTGTTCATTCACCTCTTTATTTAGGATTGAGAAGCAGGCCACGTGGGCATTGCAGTGTTTCCCAGAGAAAGTCCTACTCATATTCTTTATTTTGGTCGTTAATTGTTATTACAATGATTTTGGTTATATTTTTGCATGTGTGTCTATATTCATCTCTACATGTATCTACCCACTAATGTGTGGTTATCAGCTTTTAAAAAAAAATTTGCTAATACTTTTACCAATCTAAAGTCTGACGTTGAAACCATCTATCTAGATGTTACATCAAGGACTAGATTCCTCATTTTCAGGTTTTCTAATGAAGTCTTTTCCATATCCATCTATTCTAGATTCATATCAGCCTGTTTTTACTTTATAACTTTTACTCTTTTAGTGGATGTGTGATGTTAGAAACAGAATTAACTGAGAAATGTCCCTCAGGGCTCACTCTGGGTTGCTTGGACAACACGCTGGCTGGGATTGTTTTCACAGGATGGGGAGTCCCTCTCTTCCAAAGGACTATGCACTAATTTGGCTTCTCATGGGACCTGTGGCTTCTGTCTCCCTGTAGGAGCAGCCCAAATTCTACAGGGCTTGTGTTTAAACAATTCCTATAAGGCAGTTTGTGTGTAACTTCATTGAGAAGGTTGCCCTGAAAGTTGCCTCATAAGTCGTTTCCGTGGCGTGGGAAGAGGAGTTATTTGGAAATCCAGACGGTGACCGTTCAGTTCGGCACCAGTGCTTCTGTGTGGGCTGATGGGAGGGTGGGGGACCCATGCCCTCTCCTCTCTGGCTGATGCCTGACTTGTAGCTTCTCTTTTCCCAGGAAGAGGCTATCCTTCCTTATTCATGCTGAGTGATGCCATGGAGTCATCCTTAATGCTTTTGCTTGACACGTGGCAACCACAGAGGGGCCCACCTGGCATGAGAGACGTTATTCCTCACTATCTCTATGATTATTTTAAACATACTCATTCGCAGGTCTTTTCAGACTATTTCTTGATTATTTACATTTCACTGGGCATGATATGATTTTTTTGTGTGTGTGTAAAATGGGGTCTCGCTCTGTTGTCCAGGCTGGAGTGCAGTGGCGCCATCACAACTCACTATAGCCTTGAACTCTTGGGCTCAAGGGACCCTCCCACCTCAGCCTCCTGAGTAGCTAGGATTAGAGGCATACTCTGCCATGCCTGGCTAATTTTTATTTATTTATTTATTTTGTATTGGTGGGATCTTGCTACATTGTCCAGGCTTGTCTTGAGCTCCTAGCTTCAAGTGATTCTCCTACTTTGGCCTCCCAAAGCACTGGGATTACAGGCATGAGCCACTATGCCCAGCCACAGTCTTCTTGTTTTAGGTTTTTTAGCTTTCTTTCTCTTTTTTTTTTTTTTTG